>NW_025920039.1:10000-15000 GCF_905147765.1 Vanessa atalanta | reverse complement strand
TCTTTGTTGTTGTTGTTGTTGTTTTTTTTTTTTTTCTTTTTTTTTTTATTGTTGTTGTTGTTGTTGTTGTTGTTGTTGTTGTCGTTGTTGTTGCATTGACGTTGCATAATATCATATAATCATATACTATCTATAAAAATATAGAACAAAATAATCGAAGTTTTGGAGATTTTGGAGGGTTTGGGGTGTCAGTTGGGGGGGAGGGGGTTGGGGAGGGGGGGGGGGGGTGCGTGTTCTGGGGTTCGTCGTCTTATGATATCAGATCGAATATGAGAAACATAATAAAATAATAATAATAATAAAAAAAAAAATACATTCCGTTCGAACGAGCCGAATGTCATACTCATCGTCAGGCATATATATGGAGTAGTGACGGTTCGAACGTCGAACATTCAAAAATTGATGTTAGACGCGAAGTGACCGGATCAGTACTCTTGTATAACGAAAAAAATGTTATTATCGTTTTCATTTGTCGTCTTTGTTGCGTGTCTTCTGGCGTGTCTCTCGATTCGTCGTATCGCGTTATATTATACTTTACGTAGTGTAACAACCAAGTATGTACGTACGATTCGTCTCGACCGCTGGGGATATTCACTGACACACGTGAAAATGATAAAAAGATTCTTTTTCGTTCTGTAAAACTGTGCCGACCGACGGACGCACGTAGATCTCTCTGCCTCATGCGCTCTTCCTCTTATCGTCGTCGTCGTCGCTCTCGCTACAATCTATCCTCATGGAATAAATGTTGATTCATTGTAGTCGATCTGCGACGTCGCGACGATATGAGAAAACGTTAGAGACGGAGTTCTTAAAAGATTCAGTGTATTCGTATAGTGTGTATAATTTTTATATTATATATGAACGGTCGTTTCTAAAATTCTTTTTGTTAATTTTTACATTTATCATGTACAAAAAATACACAACCCGAGTATCGGTACGATCACTCAAACACCGGGCGTCGATCCCAATGTTTTACGATAATAATCGTTGAACAATACATACGTACACGTCGTGTGCGAAGTGTTATTTTGAAAAAAAAACTCGATCTCGTTTAGAACGTTCGAATTCGTGACCGTTATGTGTCATTATGTGAAGACGCCTCCGCCGCCGCCGCCGCCGCCGCCGCTGTCGTCGCGTTATATATTATAGCGCACGCACGCGCGCGCGCGTGCTTAAAGCGCGTTTGTGTCTCATATAAATTTTTATAAGAGTCAACCGTTAAAATCTATCGCGTCTAACGCGATCGACGATACGGTGAGACGCTCGTTTCATACTGTGCGTATATTGTACATGCATGCATAAGTTTGTGTGTATTTTATATGCGAATATGAAACGAGAAGAGTAATTGACGACTTCAACAAGTCTCGGTTAGCTCCCTGGTTGATCCTGCCAGTAGTTATATGCTTGTCTCAAAGATTAAGCCATGCATGTCTCAGTGCAAGCCGTATTAAGGCGATACCGCGAATGGCTCAATATATCAGTTTTGGTTCCTTAGATCTTACTCAGTTACTTGGATAACTGTGGTAATTCTAGAGCTAATACATGCAATCAGAACTCTGACCAGTGATGGGATGAGTGCTTTTATTAGATCAAAACCAATCGACGGAGGGCGTCTCGTCCGAAGTCGTTAATTTTGATGAATCTGGATAACTTTTGCCGATCGCATGGTCCAGTACCGGCGACGCATCTTTCAAATGTCTGCCTTATCAACTTTCGATGGTAGTTTCTGCGACTACCATGGTTGTCACGGGTAACGGGGAATCAGGGTTCGATTCCGGAGAGGGAGCCTGAGAAACGGCTACCACATCCAAGGAAGGCAGCAGGCGCGCAAATTACCCACTCCCGGCACGGGGAGGTAGTGACGAAAAATAACGATACGGGACTCTTTCGAGGCCTCGTAATCGGAATGAGTACACTTTAAATATTTTAACGAGGAACAATTGGAGGGCAAGTCTGGTGCCAGCAGCCGCGGTAATTCCAGCTCCAATAGCGTATACTAAAATTGTTGCGGTTAAAAAGCTCGTAGTTGCATTTGTGCGCCGCGCTGTCGGTGCACCGCATCCGCGGTGATACTGACACGTCTGCGGAGCATATCGTCGGTGAGCCGGCGGTAAAACGCCGGTTCAATATCAAAATCCTATCGCGGTGCTCTTCAGTGAGTGTCGAGATGGGCCGACAATTTTACTTTGAACAAATTAGAGTGCTCAAAGCGGGCTCAAAATGCCGCTTGAATATTTCGTGCATGGAATAATAGAATATGATCTCGGTTCTATTTTGTTGGTTTTCAGAACTCCGAGGTAATGATTAATAGGGATAACTGGGGGCATTCGTATTGCGACGTTAGAGGTGAAATTCTTGGATCGTCGCAAGACGAACATCAGCGAAAGCATTTGCCAAAGGTGTTTTCATCAATCAAGAACGAAAGTTAGAGGTTCGAAGGCGATTAGATACCGCCCTAGTTCTAACCGTAAATATGTCATCTAGCGATCCGCCGACGTTACTACAATGGCTCGGCGGGCAGCTTCCGGGAAACCAAAGATTTTGGACTCCGGGGGGAGTATGGTTGCAAAGCTGAAACTTAAAGGAATTGACGGAAGGGCACCACCAGGAGTGGAGCCTGCGGCTTAATTTGACTCAACACGGGAAATCTCACCAGGCCCGGACACCGGAAGGATTGACAGATTAATAGCTCTTTCTTGATTCGGTGGGTGGTGGTGCATGGCCGTTCTTAGTTGGTGGAGCGATTTGTCTGGTTAATTCCGGTAACGAACGAGACTCTAGCCTGCTAAATAGGCGTCGTCATTTAGGTGTGCTCGATTTCGGTCGAGCAACTCACTGGCGGCGTATTAAAATTCTTCTTAGAGGGACCGGCGGCTTCGAGCCGCACGAGATTGAGCAATAACAGGTCTGTGATGCCCTTAGATGTCCTGGGCCGCACGCGCGCTACACTGAAGGAATCAGCATGTTCTCCCTGGCCTAGAGGCCCGGGCAACCCGTTGAAACTCCTTCGTGCTGGGGATTGGGGTTTGCAATTATCCCCCATAAACGAGGAATTCCTAGTAAGCGCGAGTCATAAGCTCGCGTTGATTACGTCCCTGCCCTTTGTACACACCGCCCGTCGCTACTACCGATTGAATGATTTAGTGAGGTCTTCGGACCGACACGCGGTGGCTTCACGGCCGTCGGCGTTGCTGGGAAGTTGACCAAACTTGATCATTTAGAGGAAGTAAAAGTCGTAACAAGGTTTCCGTAGGGGAACCTGCGGAAGGATCATTAACGTAAATTATCAATCTCGAAAGAGTGCGATAATGAACGATAATAAAATTCTAAAACACAAATATCGACGTTCGGAATGTGTCGTTTCGATGCGAGGACGCGATTCTCACTCTCTCTCTCTCACACAGCAGTGTGTCCGAGTCAGAGTCCAGAGTCGTGTAACGCGTCCTATTCTGATATTTTTCGATGTCGATTTCGAGGAAAGTACGATGTGTTAACGCACATCGTCATCTTCAAATAAAATGTATATTTCTTTTTTTTTTTTTTTGTACTTTTTTTTTTTTTTAACTTTTTTTTTTTTTTTTTTTTTAATTTTTTGAATTTTTCTCTGTATACTAAAAATAAGAGAAAAAAACAAAAAAAAAAATAAAAATAAAAAAAAAATAAACTCATATCACTGGCGTATAGAATCGTTCGAGTGATCGTAGAAATTATAAAAATAAAACAAATTAAAAACCATTACCCTGGACGGTGGATCACTTGGCTCGCGGGTCGATGAAGAACGCAGTTAACTGCGCGTCATAGTGTGAACTGCAGGACACATTTGAACATCGACATTTCGAACGCACATTGCGGTCCGTGGAGAAACATCCAGGACCACTCCTGTCTGAGGGCCGGCTGTATAAAAATATAAACCACACTGTTCAATGTTTAATGTCGTAATGTCTATTATTTCGTAACCGACTCAATAGACTGACTGACGTTTCTCGAACATATGACGGTATCCGCGTTCGATGTGTTATATTACGTGTTTAAATATACTTAATATAAATCTCGTTCTCGGTCCGTTCAAATATAACAAATACGATGTGTATGTATGTTTACGTTTACATGCGTGTGTGTGTATATATTATTTATATTTTTATATACGCGTTCGTGTGTACGTTTACGTCACGGAGTTTCGTTATGCGACGTCAGAGAGACTGAGAGCGTCGCTCGTCGCCAGACGAGGAGCGCCCATCTCCGACCTTTCGATCGTTTCATTGAGTTGTTCTCGATCAAAGAGGGTAATCGGAGTTTAGGTGATCTCTTCGTCTCGTGATTATCGAGTACGTGCGTTTCTTTTGTTCATACTCTAATGTCAAAATTTCGAATACAAAAGCTCCGCGATCGTTACGACGTATACGAGACGAACGTGTTTATATGATGTGTAAATAAAGCGCGCTCGCATCGTTGAACGTGATGACATCGAAACATTCGTATATATATATATTGTATATATATCGAGTAGGCGGACTCGACGTCCGAAGAGCGCTTCGACGCCGACGTCGGAACGATCGGAATGAAAATTCTCTCTCGTCTCGACGAAAGCGGCGCCGTCGCGTTGACGGATATCGCGTCTGCCTCGTTTTTTTTATCGTTGGCCTCAGATCAGGGAGGATCACCCGCCGAATTTAAGCATATTAGTAAGCGGAGGAAAAGAAACTAACCAGGATTTCCTTAGTAGCGGCGAGCGAACAGGAAATAGCCCAGCACTGAATCCCGCGGTTGTAACGATCGCGGGAGATGTGGTGTTCGGGAGGTATCGCTTTCTCGTCGTCGCCACTCCTGTCCAAGTTCGTCTTGAACGGGGCCGTTTTCCCGTAGAGGGTGCCAGGCCCGTAGCGACGGAGCGAGACGGCGAGAGGTACGCTCCTCAGAGTCGGGTTGCTTGAGAGTGCAGCCCTAAGTGGGTGGTAAACTCCATCTAAGGCTAAATATTACCGCGAGACCGATAGCGAACA
>NW_025920039.1:0-5000 GCF_905147765.1 Vanessa atalanta | reverse complement strand
TGATATCAGATCGAATATGAGAAACATAATAAAATAATAATAATAATAAAAAAAAAAAAACATTCCGTTCGAACGAGCCGAATGTCATACTCATCGTCAGGCATATATATGGAGTAGTGACGGTTCGAACGTCGAACATTCAAAAATTGATGTTAGACGCGAAGTGACCGGATCAGTACTCTTGTATAACGAAAAAAATGTTATTATCGTTTTCATTTGTCGTCTTTGTTGCGTGTCTTCTGGCGTGTCTCTCGATTCGTCGTATCGCGTTATATTATACTTTACGTAGTGTAACAACCAAGTATGTACGTACGATTCGTCTCGACCGCTGGGGATATTCACTGACACACGTGAAAATGATAAAAAGATTCTTTTTCGTTCTGTAAAACTGTGCCGACCGACGGACGCACGTAGATCTCTCTGCCTCATGCGCTCTTCCTCTTATCGTCGTCGTCGTCGCTCTCGCTACAATCTATCCTCATGGAATAAATGTTGATTCATTGTAGTCGATCTGCGACGTCGCGACGATATGAGAAAACGTTAGAGACGGAGTTCTTAAAAGATTCAGTGTATTCGTATAGTGTGTATAATTTTTATATTATATATGAACGGTCGTTTCTAAAATTCTTTTTGTTAATTTTTACATTTATCATGTACAAAAAATACACAACCCGAGTATCGGTACGATCACTCAAACACCGGGCGTCGATCCCAATGTTTTACGATAATAATCGTTGAACAATACATACGTACACGTCGTGTGCGAAGTGTTATTTTGAAAAAAAAACTCGATCTCGTTTAGAACGTTCGAATTCGTGACCGTTATGTGTCATTATGTGAAGACGCCTCCGCCGCCGCCGCCGCCGCCGCCGCTGTCGTCGCGTTATATATTATAGCGCACGCACGCGCGCGCGCGTGCTTAAAGCGCGTTTGTGTCTCATATAAATTTTTATAAGAGTCAACCGTTAAAATCTATCGCGTCTAACGCGATCGACGATACGGTGAGACGCTCGTTTCATACTGTGCGTATATTGTACATGCATGCATAAGTTTGTGTGTATTTTATATGCGAATATGAAACGAGAAGAGTAATTGACGACTTCAACAAGTCTCGGTTAGCTCCCTGGTTGATCCTGCCAGTAGTTATATGCTTGTCTCAAAGATTAAGCCATGCATGTCTCAGTGCAAGCCGTATTAAGGCGATACCGCGAATGGCTCAATATATCAGTTTTGGTTCCTTAGATCTTACTCAGTTACTTGGATAACTGTGGTAATTCTAGAGCTAATACATGCAATCAGAACTCTGACCAGTGATGGGATGAGTGCTTTTATTAGATCAAAACCAATCGACGGAGGGCGTCTCGTCCGAAGTCGTTAATTTTGATGAATCTGGATAACTTTTGCCGATCGCATGGTCCAGTACCGGCGACGCATCTTTCAAATGTCTGCCTTATCAACTTTCGATGGTAGTTTCTGCGACTACCATGGTTGTCACGGGTAACGGGGAATCAGGGTTCGATTCCGGAGAGGGAGCCTGAGAAACGGCTACCACATCCAAGGAAGGCAGCAGGCGCGCAAATTACCCACTCCCGGCACGGGGAGGTAGTGACGAAAAATAACGATACGGGACTCTTTCGAGGCCTCGTAATCGGAATGAGTACACTTTAAATATTTTAACGAGGAACAATTGGAGGGCAAGTCTGGTGCCAGCAGCCGCGGTAATTCCAGCTCCAATAGCGTATACTAAAATTGTTGCGGTTAAAAAGCTCGTAGTTGCATTTGTGCGCCGCGCTGTCGGTGCACCGCATCCGCGGTGATACTGACACGTCTGCGGAGCATATCGTCGGTGAGCCGGCGGTAAAACGCCGGTTCAATATCAAAATCCTATCGCGGTGCTCTTCAGTGAGTGTCGAGATGGGCCGACAATTTTACTTTGAACAAATTAGAGTGCTCAAAGCGGGCTCAAAATGCCGCTTGAATATTTCGTGCATGGAATAATAGAATATGATCTCGGTTCTATTTTGTTGGTTTTCAGAACTCCGAGGTAATGATTAATAGGGATAACTGGGGGCATTCGTATTGCGACGTTAGAGGTGAAATTCTTGGATCGTCGCAAGACGAACATCAGCGAAAGCATTTGCCAAAGGTGTTTTCATCAATCAAGAACGAAAGTTAGAGGTTCGAAGGCGATTAGATACCGCCCTAGTTCTAACCGTAAATATGTCATCTAGCGATCCGCCGACGTTACTACAATGGCTCGGCGGGCAGCTTCCGGGAAACCAAAGATTTTGGACTCCGGGGGGAGTATGGTTGCAAAGCTGAAACTTAAAGGAATTGACGGAAGGGCACCACCAGGAGTGGAGCCTGCGGCTTAATTTGACTCAACACGGGAAATCTCACCAGGCCCGGACACCGGAAGGATTGACAGATTAATAGCTCTTTCTTGATTCGGTGGGTGGTGGTGCATGGCCGTTCTTAGTTGGTGGAGCGATTTGTCTGGTTAATTCCGGTAACGAACGAGACTCTAGCCTGCTAAATAGGCGTCGTCATTTAGGTGTGCTCGATTTCGGTCGAGCAACTCACTGGCGGCGTATTAAAATTCTTCTTAGAGGGACCGGCGGCTTCGAGCCGCACGAGATTGAGCAATAACAGGTCTGTGATGCCCTTAGATGTCCTGGGCCGCACGCGCGCTACACTGAAGGAATCAGCATGTTCTCCCTGGCCTAGAGGCCCGGGCAACCCGTTGAAACTCCTTCGTGCTGGGGATTGGGGTTTGCAATTATCCCCCATAAACGAGGAATTCCTAGTAAGCGCGAGTCATAAGCTCGCGTTGATTACGTCCCTGCCCTTTGTACACACCGCCCGTCGCTACTACCGATTGAATGATTTAGTGAGGTCTTCGGACCGACACGCGGTGGCTTCACGGCCGTCGGCGTTGCTGGGAAGTTGACCAAACTTGATCATTTAGAGGAAGTAAAAGTCGTAACAAGGTTTCCGTAGGGGAACCTGCGGAAGGATCATTAACGTAAATTATCAATCTCGAAAGAGTGCGATAATGAACGATAATAAAATTCTAAAACACAAATATCGACGTTCGGAATGTGTCGTTTCGATGCGAGGACGCGATTCTCACTCTCTCTCTCTCACACAGCAGTGTGTCCGAGTCAGAGTCCAGAGTCGTGTAACGCGTCCTATTCTGATATTTTTCGATGTCGATTTCGAGGAAAGTACGATGTGTTAACGCACATCGTCATCTTCAAATAAAATGTATATTTCTTTTTTTTTTTTTTTGTACTTTTTTTTTTTTTTTATTTTTTTTTTTTTTTTTTTTTTAATTTTTTGAATTTTTCTCTGTATACTAAAAATAAGAGAAAAAAACAAAAAAAAAAATAAAAATAAAAAAAAAATAAACTCATATCACTGGCGTATAGAATCGTTCGAGTGATCGTAGAAATTATAAAAATAAAACAAATTAAAAACCATTACCCTGGACGGTGGATCACTTGGCTCGCGGGTCGATGAAGAACGCAGTTAACTGCGCGTCATAGTGTGAACTGCAGGACACATTTGAACATCGACATTTCGAACGCACATTGCGGTCCGTGGAGAAACATCCAGGACCACTCCTGTCTGAGGGCCGGCTGTATAAAAATATAAACCACACTGTTCAATGTTTAATGTCGTAATGTCTATTATTTCGTAACCGACTCAATAGACTGACTGACGTTTCTCGAACATATGACGGTATCCGCGTTCGATGTGTTATATTACGTGTTTAAATATACTTAATATAAATCTCGTTCTCGGTCCGTTCAAATATAACAAATACGATGTGTATGTATGTTTACGTTTACATGCGTGTGTGTGTATATATTATTTATATTTTTATATACGCGTTCGTGTGTACGTTTACGTCACGGAGTTTCGTTATGCGACGTCAGAGAGACTGAGAGCGTCGCTCGTCGCCAGACGAGGAGCGCCCATCTCCGACCTTTCGATCGTTTCATTGAGTTGTTCTCGATCAAAGAGGGTAATCGGAGTTTAGGTGATCTCTTCGTCTCGTGATTATCGAGTACGTGCGTTTCTTTTGTTCATACTCTAATGTCAAAATTTCGAATACAAAAGCTCCGCGATCGTTACGACGTATACGAGACGAACGTGTTTATATGATGTGTAAATAAAGCGCGCTCGCATCGTTGAACGTGATGACATCGAAACATTCGTATATATATATATTGTATATATATCGAGTAGGCGGACTCGACGTCCGAAGAGCGCGTCGACGCCGACGTCGGAACGATCGGAATGAAAATTCTCTCTCGTCTCGACGAAAGCGGCGCCGTCGCGTTGACGGATATCGCGTCTGCCTCGTTTTTTTTATCGTTGGCCTCAGATCAGGGAGGATCACCCGCCGAATTTAAGCATATTAGTAAGCGGAGGAAAAGAAACTAACCAGGATTTCCTTAGTAGCGGCGAGCGAACAGGAAATAGCCCAGCACTGAATCCCGCGGTTGTAACGATCGCGGGAGATGTGGTGTTCGGGAGGTATCGCTTTCTCGTCGTCGCCACTCCTGTCCAAGTTCGTCTTGAACGGGGCCGTTTTCCCGTAGAGGGTGCCAGGCCCGTAGCGACGGAGCGAGACGGCGAGAGGTACGCTCCTCAGAGTCGGGTTGCTTGAGAGTGCAGCCCTAAGTGGGTGGTAAACTCCATCTAAGGCTAAATATTACCGCGAGACCGATAGCGAACAAGTACCGTGAGGGAAAGTTGAAAAGAACTTTGAAGAGAGAGTTCAAGAGTACGTGAAACCGTTCAGGGGTAAACCTGCGAAACTCGAATGAACGAACGGAGAGATTCATCGTCATTCGACGGCGTACGGGCGCGCGCCTCGATGTCTCATACCTCCCCTCGCGGGTGCGTCGTGGGGCACGGGTCGCGTCCGTCGACGTTCGTCGACGGCGTGCACTTCTCTCTCAGTAATACATCGCGACCCGTTCGATGTC
>NW_025920038.1:10000-12500 GCF_905147765.1 Vanessa atalanta | reverse complement strand
CTCGGACACACTGCTGTGTGAGAGAGAGAGAGTGAGAATCGCGTCCTCGCATCGAAACGACACATTCCGAACGTCGATATTTGTGTTTTAGAATTTTATTATCGTTCATTATCGCACTCTTTCGAGATTGATAATTTACGTTAATGATCCTTCCGCAGGTTCCCCTACGGAAACCTTGTTACGACTTTTACTTCCTCTAAATGATCAAGTTTGGTCAACTTCCCAGCAACGCCGACGGCCGTGAAGCCACCGCGTGTCGGTCCGAAGACCTCACTAAATCATTCAATCGGTAGTAGCGACGGGCGGTGTGTACAAAGGGCAGGGACGTAATCAACGCGAGCTTATGACTCGCGCTTACTAGGAATTCCTCGTTTATGGGGGATAATTGCAAACCCCAATCCCCAGCACGAAGGAGTTTCAACGGGTTGCCCGGGCCTCTAGGCCAGGGAGAACATGCTGATTCCTTCAGTGTAGCGCGCGTGCGGCCCAGGACATCTAAGGGCATCACAGACCTGTTATTGCTCAATCTCGTGCGGCTCGAAGCCGCCGGTCCCTCTAAGAAGAATTTTAATACGCCGCCAGTGAGTTGCTCGACCGAAATCGAGCACACCTAAATGACGACGCCTATTTAGCAGGCTAGAGTCTCGTTCGTTACCGGAATTAACCAGACAAATCGCTCCACCAACTAAGAACGGCCATGCACCACCACCCACCGAATCAAGAAAGAGCTATTAATCTGTCAATCCTTCCGGTGTCCGGGCCTGGTGAGATTTCCCGTGTTGAGTCAAATTAAGCCGCAGGCTCCACTCCTGGTGGTGCCCTTCCGTCAATTCCTTTAAGTTTCAGCTTTGCAACCATACTCCCCCCGGAGTCCAAAATCTTTGGTTTCCCGGAAGCTGCCCGCCGAGCCATTGTAGTAACGTCGGCGGATCGCTAGATGACATATTTACGGTTAGAACTAGGGCGGTATCTAATCGCCTTCGAACCTCTAACTTTCGTTCTTGATTGATGAAAACACCTTTGGCAAATGCTTTCGCTGATGTTCGTCTTGCGACGATCCAAGAATTTCACCTCTAACGTCGCAATACGAATGCCCCCAGTTATCCCTATTAATCATTACCTCGGAGTTCTGAAAACCAACAAAATAGAACCGAGATCATATTCTATTATTCCATGCACGAAATATTCAAGCGGCATTTTGAGCCCGCTTTGAGCACTCTAATTTGTTCAAAGTAAAATTGTCGGCCCATCTCGACACTCACTGAAGAGCACCGCGATAGGATTTTGATATTGAACCGGCGTTTTACCGCCGGCTCACCGACGATATGCTCCGCAGACGTGTCAGTATCACCGCGGATGCGGTGCACCGACAGCGCGGCGCACAAATGCAACTACGAGCTTTTTAACCGCAACAATTTTAGTATACGCTATTGGAGCTGGAATTACCGCGGCTGCTGGCACCAGACTTGCCCTCCAATTGTTCCTCGTTAAAATATTTAAAGTGTACTCATTCCGATTACGAGGCCTCGAAAGAGTCCCGTATCGTTATTTTTCGTCACTACCTCCCCGTGCCGGGAGTGGGTAATTTGCGCGCCTGCTGCCTTCCTTGGATGTGGTAGCCGTTTCTCAGGCTCCCTCTCCGGAATCGAACCCTGATTCCCCGTTACCCGTGACAACCATGGTAGTCGCAGAAACTACCATCGAAAGTTGATAAGGCAGACATTTGAAAGATGCGTCGCCGGTACTGGACCATGCGATCGGCAAAAGTTATCCAGATTCATCAAAATTAACGACTTCGGACGAGACGCCCTCCGTCGATTGGTTTTGATCTAATAAAAGCACTCATCCCATCACTGGTCAGAGTTCTGATTGCATGTATTAGCTCTAGAATTACCACAGTTATCCAAGTAACTGAGTAAGATCTAAGGAACCAAAACTGATATATTGAGCCATTCGCGGTATCGCCTTAATACGGCTTGCACTGAGACATGCATGGCTTAATCTTTGAGACAAGCATATAACTACTGGCAGGATCAACCAGGGAGCTAACCGAGACTTGTTGAAGTCGTCAATTACTCTTCTCGTTTCATATTCGCATATAAAATACACACAAACTTATGCATGCATGTACAATATACGCACAGTATGAAACGAGCGTCTCACCGTATCGTCGATCGCGTTAGACGCGATAGATTTTAACGGTTGACTCTTATAAAAATTTATATGAGACACAAACGCGCTTTAAGCACGCGCGCGCGCGTGCGCTATAATATATAACGCGACGACAGCGGCGGCGGCGGCGGCGGCGGAGGCGTCTTCACATAATGACACATAACGGTCACGAATTCGAACGTTCTAAACGAGATCGAGTTTTTTTTTCAAAATAACACTTCGCACACGACGTGTACGTATGTATTGTTCAACGATTATTATCGTAAAACATTGGGATCGACGCCCGGTGTTTGAGTGATCGTACCGATACTCGGGTTGTGTATTTTTT
>NW_025920038.1:0-2500 GCF_905147765.1 Vanessa atalanta | reverse complement strand
CATTCAATCGGTAGTAGCGACGGGCGGTGTGTACAAAGGGCAGGGACGTAATCAACGCGAGCTTATGACTCGCGCTTACTAGGAATTCCTCGTTTATGGGGGATAATTGCAAACCCCAATCCCCAGCACGAAGGAGTTTCAACGGGTTGCCCGGGCCTCTAGGCCAGGGAGAACATGCTGATTCCTTCAGTGTAGCGCGCGTGCGGCCCAGGACATCTAAGGGCATCACAGACCTGTTATTGCTCAATCTCGTGCGGCTCGAAGCCGCCGGTCCCTCTAAGAAGAATTTTAATACGCCGCCAGTGAGTTGCTCGACCGAAATCGAGCACACCTAAATGACGACGCCTATTTAGCAGGCTAGAGTCTCGTTTGTTACCGGAATTAACCAGACAAATCGCTCCACCAACTAAGAACGGCCATGCACCACCACCCACCGAATCAAGAAAGAGCTATTAATCTGTCAATCCTTCCGGTGTCCGGGCCTGGTGAGATTTCCCGTGTTGAGTCAAATTAAGCCGCAGGCTCCACTCCTGGTGGTGCCCTTCCGTCAATTCCTTTAAGTTTCAGCTTTGCAACCATACTCCCCCCGGAGTCCAAAATCTTTGGTTTCCCGGAAGCTGCCCGCCGAGCCATTGTAGTAACGTCGGCGGATCGCTAGATGACATATTTACGGTTAGAACTAGGGCGGTATCTAATCGCCTTCGAACCTCTAACTTTCGTTCTTGATTGATGAAAACACCTTTGGCAAATGCTTTCGCTGATGTTCGTCTTGCGACGATCCAAGAATTTCACCTCTAACGTCGCAATACGAATGCCCCCAGTTATCCCTATTAATCATTACCTCGGAGTTCTGAAAACCAACAAAATAGAACCGAGATCATATTCTATTATTCCATGCACGAAATATTCAAGCGGCATTTTGAGCCCGCTTTGAGCACTCTAATTTGTTCAAAGTAAAATTGTCGGCCCATCTCGACACTCACTGAAGAGCACCGCGATAGGATTTTGATATTGAACCGGCGTTTTACCGCCGGCTCACCGACGATATGCTCCGCAGACGTGTCAGTATCACCGCGGATGCGGTGCACCGACAGCGCGGCGCACAAATGCAACTACGAGCTTTTTAACCGCAACAATTTTAGTATACGCTATTGGAGCTGGAATTACCGCGGCTGCTGGCACCAGACTTGCCCTCCAATTGTTCCTCGTTAAAATATTTAAAGTGTACTCATTCCGATTACGAGGCCTCGAAAGAGTCCCGTATCGTTATTTTTCGTCACTACCTCCCCGTGCCGGGAGTGGGTAATTTGCGCGCCTGCTGCCTTCCTTGGATGTGGTAGCCGTTTCTCAGGCTCCCTCTCCGGAATCGAACCCTGATTCCCCGTTACCCGTGACAACCATGGTAGTCGCAGAAACTACCATCGAAAGTTGATAAGGCAGACATTTGAAAGATGCGTCGCCGGTACTGGACCATGCGATCGGCAAAAGTTATCCAGATTCATCAAAATTAACGACTTCGGACGAGACGCCCTCCGTCGATTGGTTTTGATCTAATAAAAGCACTCATCCCATCACTGGTCAGAGTTCTGATTGCATGTATTAGCTCTAGAATTACCACAGTTATCCAAGTAACTGAGTAAGATCTAAGGAACCAAAACTGATATATTGAGCCATTCGCGGTATCGCCTTAATACGGCTTGCACTGAGACATGCATGGCTTAATCTTTGAGACAAGCATATAACTACTGGCAGGATCAACCAGGGAGCTAACCGAGACTTGTTGAAGTCGTCAATTACTCTTCTCGTTTCATATTCGCATATAAAATACACACAAACTTATGCATGCATGTACAATATACGCACAGTATGAAACGAGCGTCTCACCGTATCGTCGATCGCGTTAGACGCGATAGATTTTAACGGTTGACTCTTATAAAAATTTATATGAGACACAAACGCGCTTTAAGCACGCGCGCGCGCGTGCGTGCGCTATAATATATAACGCGACGACAGCGGCGGCGGCGGCGGCGGCGGCGGAGGCGTCTTCACATAATGACACATAACGGTCACGAATTCGAACGTTCTAAACGAGATCGAGTTTTTTTTTCAAAATAACACTTCGCACACGACGTGTACGTATGTATTGTTCAACGATTATTATCGTAAAACATTGGGATCGACGCCCGGTGTTTGAGTGATCGTACCGATACTCGGGTTGTGTATTTTTTGTACATGATAAATGTAAAAATTAACAAAAAGAATTTTAGAAACGACCGTTCATATATAATATAAAAATTATACACACTATACGAATACACTGAATCTTTTAAGAACTCCGTCTCTAACGTTTTCTCATATCGTCGCGACGTCGCAGATCGACTACAATGAATCAACATTTATTCCATGAGGATAGATTGTAGCGAGAGCGACGACGACGACGATAAGAGGAAGAGCGCATGAGGCAGAGAGATCTACGTGCGTCCGTCGGTCGGCACAGTTT
>NW_025920037.1:17500-19254 GCF_905147765.1 Vanessa atalanta | reverse complement strand
TGTCTGGTTAATTCCGGTAACGAACGAGACTCTAGCCTGCTAAATAGCGTCGTCATTTAGGTGTGCTCGATTTCGGTCGAGCAACTCACTGGCGGCGTATTAAAATTCTTCTTAGAGGGACCGGCGGCTTCGAGCCGCACGAGATTGAGCAATAACAGGTCTGTGATGCCCTTAGATGTCCTGGGCCGCACGCGCGCTACACTGAAGGAATCAGCATGTTCTCCCTGGCCTAGAGGCCCGGGCAACCCGTTGAAACTCCTTCGTGCTGGGGATTGGGGTTTGCAATTATCCCCCATAAACGAGGAATTCCTAGTAAGCGCGAGTCATAAGCTCGCGTTGATTACGTCCCTGCCCTTTGTACACACCGCCCGTCGCTACTACCGATTGAATGATTTAGTGAGGTCTTCGGACCGACACGCGGTGGCTTCACGGCCGTCGGCGTTGCTGGGAAGTTGACCAAACTTGATCATTTAGAGGAAGTAAAAGTCGTAACAAGGTTTCCGTAGGGGAACCTGCGGAAGGATCATTAACGTAAATTATCAATCTCGAAAGAGTGCGATAATGAACGATAATAAAATTCTAAAACACAAATATCGACGTTCGGAATGTGTCGTTTCGATGCGAGGACGCGATTCTCACTCTCTCTCTCTCACACAGCAGTGTGTCCGAGTCAGAGTCCAGAGTCGTGTAACGCGTCCTATTCTGATATTTTTCGATGTCGATTTCGAGGAAAGTACGATGTGTTAACGCACATCGTCATCTTCAAATAAAATGTATATTTCTTTTTTTTTTTTTTTGTACTTTTTTTTTTTTTTAACTTTTTTTTTTTTTTTTTTTTTAATTTTTTGAATTTTTCTCTGTATACTAAAAATAAGAGAAAAAAACAAAAAAAAAAATAAAAAAAAAAAAAAAATAAACTCATATCACTGGCGTATAGAATCGTTCGAGTGATCGTAGAAATTATAAAAATAAAACAAATTAAAAACCATTACCCTGGACGGTGGATCACTTGGCTCGCGGGTCGATGAAGAACGCAGTTAACTGCGCGTCATAGTGTGAACTGCAGGACACATTTGAACATCGACATTTCGAACGCACATTGCGGTCCGTGGAGAAACATCCAGGACCACTCCTGTCTGAGGGCCGGCTGTATAAAAATATAAACCACACTGTTCAATGTTTAATGTCGTAATGTCTATTATTTCGTAACCGACTCAATAGACTGACTGACGTTTCTCGAACATATGACGGTATCCGCGTTCGATGTGTTATATTACGTGTTTAAATATACTTAATATAAATCTCGTTCTCGGTCCGTTCAAATATAACAAATACGATGTGTATGTATGTTTACGTTTACATGCGTGTGTGTGTATATATTATTTATATTTTTATATACGCGTTCGTGTGTACGTTTACGTCACGGAGTTTCGTTATGCGACGTCAGAGAGACTGAGAGCGTCGCTCGTCGCCAGACGAGGAGCGCCCATCTCCGACCTTTCGATCGTTTCATTGAGTTGTTCTCGATCAAAGAGGGTAATCGGAGTTTAGGTGATCTCTTCGTCTCGTGATTATCGAGTACGTGCGTTTCTTTTGTTCATACTCTAATGTCAAAATTTCGAATACAAAAGCTCCGCGATCGTTACGACGTATACGAGACGAACGTGTTTATATGATGTGTAAATAAAGCGCGCTCGCATCGTTGAACGTGATGACATCGAAACATTCGTATATATATATATTGTATATATATC
>NW_025920037.1:12500-15000 GCF_905147765.1 Vanessa atalanta | reverse complement strand
ATCCGTAACTTCGGAATAAGGATTGGCTCTGAGGACCGGGGCGTGTCGGGTTTGGACGGGAAGCGGATGCGGCCGGTGCCGGGCCTGGTCGACGCTCGTTCGTCTCTCGGGACGTTCGTGCGGAATCCGGACCCGCGTTCCGGCCTTCCGCGGATCTTCCTAGCCGTAAGTCCGCGTCGGTTTCGTCTCGTGCGCGATCGGCGCGGTACTGTACGACCGCCGTTCAACGGTCAGCTCAGAACTGGCACGGACAAGGGGAATCCGACTGTCTAATTAAAACAAAGCATTGCGATGGCCCTCGCGGGTGTTGACGCAATGTGATTTCTGCCCAGTGCTCTGAATGTCAACGTGAAGAAATTCAAGCAAGCGCGGGTAAACGGCGGGAGTAACTATGACTCTCTTAAGTGAGCTTGCCTTGCTCTGGCCTATGGCGGTTGTGTCTGTGTACACATTACATGTAATATGTATGCAATCTGGACTGATACATGTGGCATTGTCATGGTGGAATGCTCACACCCCTAACGGGGAAGATGTTGTCTTAGAAACTCACAGGTCGATCGGAGCACGGATTTCCGAGCCCGCCGGCTAGTTTCGGGGATACGAAGAATGCCCGACCGACCTGACAAAGGGGAAGAGTGACTTAGTCACGACGCCCAACTCCTACCCACAGCCTGCCCGTGGCGCCGCTGCCAAAGCTAATGTGGGGGGGGGGGATCCGCACCTAAATTAGGCAGCCCGGAAGTAGCCGTTGCGGCGCTGCATGCCTCGTTGGTGCAATTATCCTAATCCAACTTCTATTCGACGAGGCCACAAGCACTGTTCCACTCCTACCTCCACCATCGCTGAAACGGTCTTAATAGATACGTCAGCGGGGGTGGAGGGCGGAGTCAGGCTTGCCCCTGGATTCTATCAAGTGGTGCGACAGCTTCCATCTTAGGTTGTAATCCAGGTGTGGCTGTGAGGTGAGATCCCTCACAGCAGTCCCGATGGTTGGTCTCTACGGAGACCTTCAAGCCTAGCGGTTTTCTTCGGTTGGGACCTAGCAAAAACCGTGGGCGAACCCCGTGGTTGGGTTTGCGGCCCGGCCACCAGGGGAATTTACCTTGCAACAAGTCGAAATAAGAATTTATTCGACCGCCCCGATCTCCCACAGGAATCGGGGAGCACGGTCATTCCCTCCCCGGTGGTTCGACCCGACGTTCCCGGCGGGACTGTTGGGCGGGCGCCTGGTTGGATCTGTCCAATGTGCAACCGCACATTCAACACCAAGACGGGACTAGGGGTTCACAAGCGTAGAGCCCATCCCGTCGAGGCCAACGCAGAAGCGGCTCCAGCTTCGGTGAAGCGCAGGTGGAATGAGGAAGAGTTGCTCCTCATGGCACGAGTCGAGGCGCAGCTGACAAGAGATACCGGGAAGTGCGGTAACGTAGACCTTCTCGCCAAACTACCCCAGCTCCATAGGACGCTGGAGGCGGTTAAGGGTCAGCGCCGTAGCGTCAAATACAAAGGGTTGGTGCAAACCTGCCTGGAGGAATTGGCGTTCTCGGCTGCTGATTCCATTGCGAGAGGGGGTTCGAGCACTGAAGGTGCCTTGAAAGCGCGGCCTTCGATCGTTATAGGGAGCAACCCTGAAGACCCACCTGTCGCTGAACCCTGCCAAACGGTAGAAACCCCAATCGGCCCGAACGCGGCGCATGTTCTCGAAGACCTCCTTCGGGCGGTCGAGAGACGGAAGCGGCGCTGCGAGCCGGGGGCGAAAACCAGGAGTCGCCGACGCCGTAAGAATTATGATTGTGACATCCAAGCTGCGTCAGACTCAATGTCGCGCCGAAAGCGGAGACGAGTAGAGTACGCAAGGATGCAGGAGTTGTTTCGGAAGTGTCCCAGTCGTGCAGCAGCTGAAGTAATAGACGGACACACCCGGGACGCGAGGCATGGCCTAGAGGAGATGGAAACCTTTTGGCGACCGATCCTCGAAACCGTGTCTAGCGCCTCGGGTCCCACGTCTGAGGCCCTAAAAAGCCTTCGGCGTGGGCTCCCCTCCGGGGGTGTGGACGACTACACCAAGCTGTGGGCGCCGATCACGATCGATGAGGTGAAAGCGTCCAGCATAGACATGAGGACTGCGCCGGGTCCGGATGGAATTCGTGCGGAAGACTGGCGAGCCATTCCTGCATCATCGAAGGCGGAAATATTCAACCATTGGATGGTACAAGGTTCCATTCCCGATCCATTGCGGCAGTGCCGAACAGTCTTTATCCCGAAAAGTGATGCTCCAAAGTGCCCGGGTGACTATCGGCCAATATCTATTGCGTCGATACCACTCAGACACATGCACAGTATCCTGGCGAAGAGACTGCTCGCCTGTTGCCCACCCGACATGCGTCAGCGCGGGTTCGTGAGTGCAGATGGCACTCTAGAGAACACAGCCGTGCTCGACGCGGTGCTGGGGGATAGCAGGAAAAAGCTGCGAGAATGCCACGTTGCGGTGCTCGATTTC
>NW_025920037.1:5000-7500 GCF_905147765.1 Vanessa atalanta | reverse complement strand
TCTGTAAAACTGTGCCGACCGACGGACGCACGTAGATCTCTCTGCCTCATGCGCTCTTCCTCTTATCGTCGTCGTCGTCGCTCTCGCTACAATCTATCCTCATGGAATAAATGTTGATTCATTGTAGTCGATCTGCGACGTCGCGACGATATGAGAAAACGTTAGAGACGGAGTTCTTAAAAGATTCAGTGTATTCGTATAGTGTGTATAATTTTTATATTATATATGAACGGTCGTTTCTAAAATTCTTTTTGTTAATTTTTACATTTATCATGTACAAAAAATACACAACCCGAGTATCGGTACGATCACTCAAACACCGGGCGTCGATCCCAATGTTTTACGATAATAATCGTTGAACAATACATACGTACACGTCGTGTGCGAAGTGTTATTTTGAAAAAAAAACTCGATCTCGTTTAGAACGTTCGAATTCGTGACCGTTATGTGTCATTATGTGAAGACGCCTCCGCCGCCGCCGCCGCCGCCGCCGCTGTCGTCGCGTTATATATTATAGCGCACGCACGCGCGCGCGCGTGCTTAAAGCGCGTTTGTGTCTCATATAAATTTTTATAAGAGTCAACCGTTAAAATCTATCGCGTCTAACGCGATCGACGATACGGTGAGACGCTCGTTTCATACTGTGCGTATATTGTACATGCATGCATAAGTTTGTGTGTATTTTATATGCGAATATGAAACGAGAAGAGTAATTGACGACTTCAACAAGTCTCGGTTAGCTCCCTGGTTGATCCTGCCAGTAGTTATATGCTTGTCTCAAAGATTAAGCCATGCATGTCTCAGTGCAAGCCGTATTAAGGCGATACCGCGAATGGCTCAATATATCAGTTTTGGTTCCTTAGATCTTACTCAGTTACTTGGATAACTGTGGTAATTCTAGAGCTAATACATGCAATCAGAACTCTGACCAGTGATGGGATGAGTGCTTTTATTAGATCAAAACCAATCGACGGAGGGCGTCTCGTCCGAAGTCGTTAATTTTGATGAATCTGGATAACTTTTGCCGATCGCATGGTCCAGTACCGGCGACGCATCTTTCAAATGTCTGCCTTATCAACTTTCGATGGTAGTTTCTGCGACTACCATGGTTGTCACGGGTAACGGGGAATCAGGGTTCGATTCCGGAGAGGGAGCCTGAGAAACGGCTACCACATCCAAGGAAGGCAGCAGGCGCGCAAATTACCCACTCCCGGCACGGGGAGGTAGTGACGAAAAATAACGATACGGGACTCTTTCGAGGCCTCGTAATCGGAATGAGTACACTTTAAATATTTTAACGAGGAACAATTGGAGGGCAAGTCTGGTGCCAGCAGCCGCGGTAATTCCAGCTCCAATAGCGTATACTAAAATTGTTGCGGTTAAAAAGCTCGTAGTTGCATTTGTGCGCCGCGCTGTCGGTGCACCGCATCCGCGGTGATACTGACACGTCTGCGGAGCATATCGTCGGTGAGCCGGCGGTAAAACGCCGGTTCAATATCAAAATCCTATCGCGGTGCTCTTCAGTGAGTGTCGAGATGGGCCGACAATTTTACTTTGAACAAATTAGAGTGCTCAAAGCGGGCTCAAAATGCCGCTTGAATATTTCGTGCATGGAATAATAGAATATGATCTCGGTTCTATTTTGTTGGTTTTCAGAACTCCGAGGTAATGATTAATAGGGATAACTGGGGGCATTCGTATTGCGACGTTAGAGGTGAAATTCTTGGATCGTCGCAAGACGAACATCAGCGAAAGCATTTGCCAAAGGTGTTTTCATCAATCAAGAACGAAAGTTAGAGGTTCGAAGGCGATTAGATACCGCCCTAGTTCTAACCGTAAATATGTCATCTAGCGATCCGCCGACGTTACTACAATGGCTCGGCGGGCAGCTTCCGGGAAACCAAAGATTTTGGACTCCGGGGGGAGTATGGTTGCAAAGCTGAAACTTAAAGGAATTGACGGAAGGGCACCACCAGGAGTGGAGCCTGCGGCTTAATTTGACTCAACACGGGAAATCTCACCAGGCCCGGACACCGGAAGGATTGACAGATTAATAGCTCTTTCTTGATTCGGTGGGTGGTGGTGCATGGCCGTTCTTAGTTGGTGGAGCGATTTGTCTGGTTAATTCCGGTAACGAACGAGACTCTAGCCTGCTAAATAGGCGTCGTCATTTAGGTGTGCTCGATTTCGGTCGAGCAACTCACTGGCGGCGTATTAAAATTCTTCTTAGAGGGACCGGCGGCTTCGAGCCGCACGAGATTGAGCAATAACAGGTCTGTGATGCCCTTAGATGTCCTGGGCCGCACGCGCGCTACACTGAAGGAATCAGCATGTTCTCCCTGGCCTAGAGGCCCGGGCAACCCGTTGAAACTCCTTCGTGCTGGGGATTGGGGTTTGCAATTATCCCCCATAAACGAGGAATTCCTAGTAAGCGCGAGTCATAAGCTCGCGTTGATTACGTCCCTGCCCTTTGTACACACCGCCCGTCGCTACTACCGAT
>NW_025920036.1:10000-12500 GCF_905147765.1 Vanessa atalanta | reverse complement strand
ATTATAGCGCACGCGCGCGCGCGTGCTTAAAGCGCGTTTGTGTCTCATATAAATTTTTATAAGAGTCAACCGTTAAAATCTATCGCGTCTAACGCGATCGACGATACGGTGAGACGCTCGTTTCATACTGTGCGTATATTGTACATGCATGCATAAGTTTGTGTGTATTTTATATGCGAATATGAAACGAGAAGAGTAATTGACGACTTCAACAAGTCTCGGTTAGCTCCCTGGTTGATCCTGCCAGTAGTTATATGCTTGTCTCAAAGATTAAGCCATGCATGTCTCAGTGCAAGCCGTATTAAGGCGATACCGCGAATGGCTCAATATATCAGTTTTGGTTCCTTAGATCTTACTCAGTTACTTGGATAACTGTGGTAATTCTAGAGCTAATACATGCAATCAGAACTCTGACCAGTGATGGGATGAGTGCTTTTATTAGATCAAAACCAATCGACGGAGGGCGTCTCGTCCGAAGTCGTTAATTTTGATGAATCTGGATAACTTTTGCCGATCGCATGGTCCAGTACCGGCGACGCATCTTTCAAATGTCTGCCTTATCAACTTTCGATGGTAGTTTCTGCGACTACCATGGTTGTCACGGGTAACGGGGAATCAGGGTTCGATTCCGGAGAGGGAGCCTGAGAAACGGCTACCACATCCAAGGAAGGCAGCAGGCGCGCAAATTACCCACTCCCGGCACGGGGAGGTAGTGACGAAAAATAACGATACGGGACTCTTTCGAGGCCTCGTAATCGGAATGAGTACACTTTAAATATTTTAACGAGGAACAATTGGAGGGCAAGTCTGGTGCCAGCAGCCGCGGTAATTCCAGCTCCAATAGCGTATACTAAAATTGTTGCGGTTAAAAAGCTCGTAGTTGCATTTGTGCGCCGCGCTGTCGGTGCACCGCATCCGCGGTGATACTGACACGTCTGCGGAGCATATCGTCGGTGAGCCGGCGGTAAAACGCCGGTTCAATATCAAAATCCTATCGCGGTGCTCTTCAGTGAGTGTCGAGATGGGCCGACAATTTTACTTTGAACAAATTAGAGTGCTCAAAGCGGGCTCAAAATGCCGCTTGAATATTTCGTGCATGGAATAATAGAATATGATCTCGGTTCTATTTTGTTGGTTTTCAGAACTCCGAGGTAATGATTAATAGGGATAACTGGGGGCATTCGTATTGCGACGTTAGAGGTGAAATTCTTGGATCGTCGCAAGACGAACATCAGCGAAAGCATTTGCCAAAGGTGTTTTCATCAATCAAGAACGAAAGTTAGAGGTTCGAAGGCGATTAGATACCGCCCTAGTTCTAACCGTAAATATGTCATCTAGCGATCCGCCGACGTTACTACAATGGCTCGGCGGGCAGCTTCCGGGAAACCAAAGATTTTGGACTCCGGGGGGAGTATGGTTGCAAAGCTGAAACTTAAAGGAATTGACGGAAGGGCACCACCAGGAGTGGAGCCTGCGGCTTAATTTGACTCAACACGGGAAATCTCACCAGGCCCGGACACCGGAAGGATTGACAGATTAATAGCTCTTTCTTGATTCGGTGGGTGGTGGTGCATGGCCGTTCTTAGTTGGTGGAGCGATTTGTCTGGTTAATTCCGGTAACGAACGAGACTCTAGCCTGCTAAATAGGCGTCGTCATTTAGGTGTGCTCGATTTCGGTCGAGCAACTCACTGGCGGCGTATTAAAATTCTTCTTAGAGGGACCGGCGGCTTCGAGCCGCACGAGATTGAGCAATAACAGGTCTGTGATGCCCTTAGATGTCCTGGGCCGCACGCGCGCTACACTGAAGGAATCAGCATGTTCTCCCTGGCCTAGAGGCCCGGGCAACCCGTTGAAACTCCTTCGTGCTGGGGATTGGGGTTTGCAATTATCCCCCATAAACGAGGAATTCCTAGTAAGCGCGAGTCATAAGCTCGCGTTGATTACGTCCCTGCCCTTTGTACACACCGCCCGTCGCTACTACCGATTGAATGATTTAGTGAGGTCTTCGGACCGACACGCGGTGGCTTCACGGCCGTCGGCGTTGCTGGGAAGTTGACCAAACTTGATCATTTAGAGGAAGTAAAAGTCGTAACAAGGTTTCCGTAGGGGAACCTGCGGAAGGATCATTAACGTAAATTATCAATCTCGAAAGAGTGCGATAATGAACGATAATAAAATTGTAAAACACAAATATCGACGTTCGGAATGTGTCGTTTCGATGCGAGGACGCGATTCTCACTCTCTCTCTCTCACACAGCAGTGTGTCCGAGTCAGAGTCCAGAGTCGTGTAACGCGTCCTATTCTGATATTTTTCGATGTCGATTTCAAGGAAAGTACGATGTGTTAACGCACATCGTCATCTTCAAATAAAATGTATATTTCTTTTTTTTTTTTTTGTACTTTTTTTTTTTTTTAACTTTTTTTTTTTTTTTTTTTAATTTTTTGAATTTTTCTCTGTATACTAAAAATAAGAGAAAAAAACGAAAAAAAAAAAAAAAA
>NW_025920036.1:0-2500 GCF_905147765.1 Vanessa atalanta | reverse complement strand
AGATTAAGCCATGCATGTCTCAGTGCAAGCCGTATTAAGGCGATACCGCGAATGGCTCAATATATCAGTTTTGGTTCCTTAGATCTTACTCAGTTACTTGGATAACTGTGGTAATTCTAGAGCTAATACATGCAATCAGAACTCTGACCAGTGATGGGATGAGTGCTTTTATTAGATCAAAACCAATCGACGGAGGGCGTCTCGTCCGAAGTCGTTAATTTTGATGAATCTGGATAACTTTTGCCGATCGCATGGTCCAGTACCGGCGACGCATCTTTCAAATGTCTGCCTTATCAACTTGCGATGGTAGTTTCTGCGACTACCATGGTTGTCACGGGTAACGGGGAATCAGGGTTCGATTCCGGAGAGGGAGCCTGAGAAACGGCTACCACATCCAAGGAAGGCAGCAGGCGCGCAAATTACCCACTCCCGGCACGGGGAGGTAGTGACGAAAAATAACGATACGGGACTCTTTCGAGGCCTCGTAATCGGAATGAGTACACTTTAAATATTTTAACGAGGAACAATTGGAGGGCAAGTCTGGTGCCAGCAGCCGCGGTAATTCCAGCTCCAATAGCGTATACTAAAATTGTTGCGGTTAAAAAGCTCGTAGTTGCATTTGTGCGCCGCGCTGTCGGTGCACCGCATCCGCGGTGATACTGACACGTCTGCGGAGCATATCGTCGGTGAGCCGGCGGTAAAACGCCGGTTCAATATCAAAATCCTATCGCGGTGCTCTTCAGTGAGTGTCGAGATGGGCCGACAATTTTACTTTGAACAAATTAGAGTGCTCAAAGCGGGCTCAAAATGCCGCTTGAATATTTCGTGCATGGAATAATAGAATATGATCTCGGTTCTATTTTGTTGGTTTTCAGAACTCCGAGGTAATGATTAATAGGGATAACTGGGGGCATTCGTATTGCGACGTTAGAGGTGAAATTCTTGGATCGTCGCAAGACGAACATCAGCGAAAGCATTTGCCAAAGGTGTTTTCATCAATCAAGAACGAAAGTTAGAGGTTCGAAGGCGATTAGATACCGCCCTAGTTCTAACCGTAAATATGTCATCTAGCGATCCGCCGACGTTACTACAATGGCTCGGCGGGCAGCTTCCGGGAAACCAAAGATTTTGGACTCCGGGGGGAGTATGGTTGCAAAGCTGAAACTTAAAGGAATTGACGGAAGGGCACCACCAGGAGTGGAGCCTGCGGCTTAATTTGACTCAACACGGGAAATCTCACCAGGCCCGGACACCGGAAGGATTGACAGATTAATAGCTCTTTCTTGATTCGGTGGGTGGTGGTGCATGGCCGTTCTTAGTTGGTGGAGCGATTTGTCTGGTTAATTCCGGTAACGAACGAGACTCTAGCCTGCTAAATAGGCGTCGTCATTTAGGTGTGCTCGATTTCGGTCGAGCAACTCACTGGCGGCGTATTAAAATTCTTCTTAGAGGGACCGGCGGCTTCGAGCCGCACGAGATTGAGCAATAACAGGTCTGTGATGCCCTTAGATGTCCTGGGCCGCACGCGCGCTACACTGAAGGAATCAGCATGTTCTCCCTGGCCTAGAGGCCCGGGCAACCCGTTGAAACTCCTTCGTGCTGGGGATTGGGGTTTGCAATTATCCCCCATAAACGAGGAATTCCTAGTAAGCGCGAGTCATAAGCTCGCGTTGATTACGTCCCTGCCCTTTGTACACACCGCCCGTCGCTACTACCGATTGAATGATTTAGTGAGGTCTTCGGACCGACACGCGGTGGCTTCACGGCCGTCGGCGTTGCTGGGAAGTTGACCAAACTTGATCATTTAGAGGAAGTAAAAGTCG
Source organism: Vanessa atalanta (assembly GCF_905147765.1). NCBI lineage: Eukaryota > Metazoa > Arthropoda > Insecta > Lepidoptera > Nymphalidae > Vanessa > Vanessa atalanta. The sequence continues at coordinate 677 of NW_025920036.1, read as the reverse complement.
TAACAAGGTTTCCGTAGGGGAACCTGCGGAAGGATCATTAACGTAAATTATCAATCTCGAAAGAGTGCGATAATGAACGATAATAAAATTCTAAAACACAAATATCGACGTTCGGAATGTGTCGTTTCGATGCGAGGACGCGATTCTCACTCTCTCTCTCTCACACAGCAGTGTGTCCGAGTCAGAGTCCAGAGTCGTGTAACGCGTCCTATTCTGATATTTTTCGATGTCGATTTCGAGGAAAGTACGATGTGTTAACGCACATCGTCATCTTCAAATAAAATGTATATTTCTTTTTTTTTTTTTTTGTACTTTTTTTTTTTTTTTATTTTTTTTTTTTTTTTTTTTTTAATTTTTTGAATTTTTCTCTGTATACTAAAAATAAGAGAAAAAAACAAAAAAAAAAATAAAAATAAAAAAAAAATAAACTCATATCACTGGCGTATAGAATCGTTCGAGTGATCGTAGAAATTATAAAAATAAAACAAATTAAAAACCATTACCCTGGACGGTGGATCACTTGGCTCGCGGGTCGATGAAGAACGCAGTTAACTGCGCGTCATAGTGTGAACTGCAGGACACATTTGAACATCGACATTTCGAACGCACATTGCGGTCCGTGGAGAAACATCCAGGACCACTCCTGTCTGAGGGCCGGCTGTATAAAAATATAAACC
>NW_025920035.1:10000-12500 GCF_905147765.1 Vanessa atalanta | reverse complement strand
ATAATCGTTGAACAATACATACGTACACGTCGTGTGCGAAGTGTTATTTTGAAAAAAAAACTCGATCTCGTTTAGAACGTTCGAATTCGTGACCGTTATGTGTCATTATGTGAAGACGCCTCCGCCGCCGCCGCCGCCGCCGCCGCTGTCGTCGCGTTATATATTATAGCGCACGCACGCGCGCGCGCGTGCTTAAAGCGCGTTTGTGTCTCATATAAATTTTTATAAGAGTCAACCGTTAAAATCTATCGCGTCTAACGCGATCGACGATACGGTGAGACGCTCGTTTCATACTGTGCGTATATTGTACATGCATGCATAAGTTTGTGTGTATTTTATATGCGAATATGAAACGAGAAGAGTAATTGACGACTTCAACAAGTCTCGGTTAGCTCCCTGGTTGATCCTGCCAGTAGTTATATGCTTGTCTCAAAGATTAAGCCATGCATGTCTCAGTGCAAGCCGTATTAAGGCGATACCGCGAATGGCTCAATATATCAGTTTTGGTTCCTTAGATCTTACTCAGTTACTTGGATAACTGTGGTAATTCTAGAGCTAATACATGCAATCAGAACTCTGACCAGTGATGGGATGAGTGCTTTTATTAGATCAAAACCAATCGACGGAGGGCGTCTCGTCCGAAGTCGTTAATTTTGATGAATCTGGATAACTTTTGCCGATCGCATGGTCCAGTACCGGCGACGCATCTTTCAAATGTCTGCCTTATCAACTTTCGATGGTAGTTTCTGCGACTACCATGGTTGTCACGGGTAACGGGGAATCAGGGTTCGATTCCGGAGAGGGAGCCTGAGAAACGGCTACCACATCCAAGGAAGGCAGCAGGCGCGCAAATTACCCACTCCCGGCACGGGGAGGTAGTGACGAAAAATAACGATACGGGACTCTTTCGAGGCCTCGTAATCGGAATGAGTACACTTTAAATATTTTAACGAGGAACAATTGGAGGGCAAGTCTGGTGCCAGCAGCCGCGGTAATTCCAGCTCCAATAGCGTATACTAAAATTGTTGCGGTTAAAAAGCTCGTAGTTGCATTTGTGCGCCGCGCTGTCGGTGCACCGCATCCGCGGTGATACTGACACGTCTGCGGAGCATATCGTCGGTGAGCCGGCGGTAAAACGCCGGTTCAATATCAAAATCCTATCGCGGTGCTCTTCAGTGAGTGTCGAGATGGGCCGACAATTTTACTTTGAACAAATTAGAGTGCTCAAAGCGGGCTCAAAATGCCGCTTGAATATTTCGTGCATGGAATAATAGAATATGATCTCGGTTCTATTTTGTTGGTTTTCAGAACTCCGAGGTAATGATTAATAGGGATAACTGGGGGCATTCGTATTGCGACGTTAGAGGTGAAATTCTTGGATCGTCGCAAGACGAACATCAGCGAAAGCATTTGCCAAAGGTGTTTTCATCAATCAAGAACGAAAGTTAGAGGTTCGAAGGCGATTAGATACCGCCCTAGTTCTAACCGTAAATATGTCATCTAGCGATCCGCCGACGTTACTACAATGGCTCGGCGGGCAGCTTCCGGGAAACCAAAGATTTTGGACTCCGGGGGGAGTATGGTTGCAAAGCTGAAACTTAAAGGAATTGACGGAAGGGCACCACCAGGAGTGGAGCCTGCGGCTTAATTTGACTCAACACGGGAAATCTCACCAGGCCCGGACACCGGAAGGATTGACAGATTAATAGCTCTTTCTTGATTCGGTGGGTGGTGGTGCATGGCCGTTCTTAGTTGGTGGAGCGATTTGTCTGGTTAATTCCGGTAACGAACGAGACTCTAGCCTGCTAAATAGGCGTCGTCATTTAGGTGTGCTCGATTTCGGTCGAGCAACTCACTGGCGGCGTATTAAAATTCTTCTTAGAGGGACCGGCGGCTTCGAGCCGCACGAGATTGAGCAATAACAGGTCTGTGATGCCCTTAGATGTCCTGGGCCGCACGCGCGCTACACTGAAGGAATCAGCATGTTCTCCCTGGCCTAGAGGCCCGGGCAACCCGTTGAAACTCCTTCGTGCTGGGGATTGGGGTTTGCAATTATCCCCCATAAACGAGGAATTCCTAGTAAGCGCGAGTCATAAGCTCGCGTTGATTACGTCCCTGCCCTTTGTACACACCGCCCGTCGCTACTACCGATTGAATGATTTAGTGAGGTCTTCGGACCGACACGCGGTGGCTTCACGGCCGTCGGCGTTGCTGGGAAGTTGACCAAACTTGATCATTTAGAGGAAGTAAAAGTCGTAACAAGGTTTCCGTAGGGGAACCTGCGGAAGGATCATTAACGTAAATTATCAATCTCGAAAGAGTGCGATAATGAACGATAATAAAATTCTAAAACACAAATATCGACGTTCGGAATGTGTCGTTTCGATGCGAGGACGCGATTCTCACTCTCTCTCTCTCACACAGCAGTGTGTCCGAGTCAGAGTCCAGAGTCGTGTAACGCGTCCTATTCTGATATTTTTCGATGTCGATTTCGAGGAAA
>NW_025920035.1:0-2500 GCF_905147765.1 Vanessa atalanta | reverse complement strand
CGATCGACGATACGGTGAGACGCTCGTTTCATACTGTGCGTATATTGTACATGCATGCATAAGTTTGTGTGTATTTTATATGCGAATATGAAACGAGAAGAGTAATTGACGACTTCAACAAGTCTCGGTTAGCTCCCTGGTTGATCCTGCCAGTAGTTATATGCTTGTCTCAAAGATTAAGCCATGCATGTCTCAGTGCAAGCCGTATTAAGGCGATACCGCGAATGGCTCAATATATCAGTTTTGGTTCCTTAGATCTTACTCAGTTACTTGGATAACTGTGGTAATTCTAGAGCTAATACATGCAATCAGAACTCTGACCAGTGATGGGATGAGTGCTTTTATTAGATCAAAACCAATCGACGGAGGGCGTCTCGTCCGAAGTCGTTAATTTTGATGAATCTGATAACTTTTGCCGATCGCATGGTCCAGTACCGGCGACGCATCTTTCAAATGTCTGCCTTATCAACTTTCGATGGTAGTTTCTGCGACTACCATGGTTGTCACGGGTAACGGGGAATCAGGGTTCGATTCCGGAGAGGGAGCCTGAGAAACGGCTACCACATCAAGGAAGGCAGCAGGCGCGCAAATTACCCACTCCCGGCACGGGGAGGTAGTGACGAAAAATAACGATACGGGACTCTTTCGAGGCCTCGTAATCGGAATGAGTACACTTTAAATATTTTAACGAGGAACAATTGGAGGGCAAGTCTGGTGCCAGCAGCCGCGGTAATTCCAGCTCCAATAGCGTATACTAAAATTGTTGCGGTTAAAAAGCTCGTAGTTGCATTTGTGCGCCGCGCTGTCGGTGCACCGCATCCGCGGTGATACTGACACGTCTGCGGAGCATATCGTCGGTGAGCCGGCGGTAAAACGCCGGTTCAATATCAAAATCCTATCGCGGTGCTCTTCAGTGAGTGTCGAGATGGGCCGACAATTTTACTTTGAACAATTAGAGTGCTCAAAGCGGGCTCAAATGCCGCTTGAATATTTCGTGCATGGAATAATAGAATATGATCTCGGTTCTATTTTGTTGGTTTTCAGAACTCCGAGGTAATGATTAATAGGGATAACTGGGGGCATTCGTATTGCGACGTTAGAGGTGAAATTCTTGGATCGTCGCAAGACGAACATCAGCGAAAGCATTTGCCAAAGGTGTTTTCATCAATCAAGAACGAAAGTTAGAGGTTCGAAGGCGATTAGATACCGCCCTAGTTCTAACCGTAAATATGTCATCTAGCGATCCGCCGACGTTACTACAATGGCTCGGCGGGCAGCTTCCGGGAAACCAAAGATTTTGGACTCCGGGGGGAGTATGGTTGCAAAGCTGAAACTTAAAGGAATTGACGGAAGGCACCACCAGGAGTGGAGCCTGCGGCTTAATTTGACTCAACACGGGAAATCTCACCAGGCCCGGACACCGGAAGGATTGACAGATTATAGCTCTTTCTTGATTCGGTGGGTGGTGGTGCATGGCCGTTCTTAGTTGGTGGAGCGATTTGTCTGGTTAATTCCGGTAACGAACGAGACTCTAGCCTGCTAAATAGGCGTCGTCATTTAGGTGTGCTCGATTTCGGTCGAGCAACTCACTGGCGGCGTATTAAAATTCTTCTTAGAGGGACCGGCGGCTTCGAGCCGCACGAGATTGAGCAATAACAGGTCTGTGATGCCCTTAGATGTCCTGGGCCGCACGCGCGCTACACTGAAGGAATCAGCATGTTCTCCCTGGCCTAGAGGCCCGGGCAACCCGTTGAAACTCCTTCGTGCTGGGGATTGGGGTTTGCAATTATCCCCCATAAACGAGGAATTCCTAGTAAGCGCGAGTCATAAGCTCGCGTTGATTACGTCCCTGCCCTTTGTACACACCGCCCGTCGCTACTACCGATTGAATGATTTAGTGAGGTCTCCGGACCGACACGCGGTGGCTTCACGGGCGTCGGCGTTGCTGGGAAGTTGACCAAACTTGATCATTTAGAGGAAGTAAAAGTCGTAACAAGGTTTCCGTAGGGGAACCTGCGGAAGGATCATTAACGTAAATTATCAATCTCGAAAGAGTGCGATAATGAACGATAATAAAATTCTAAAACACAAATATCGACGTTCGGAATGTGTCGTTTCGATGCGAGGACGCGATTCTCACTCTCTCTCTCTCACACAGCAGTGTGTCCGAGTCAGAGTCCAGAGTCGTGTAACGCGTCCTATTCTGATATTTTTCGATGTCGATTTCGAGGAAAGTACGATGTGTTTAACGCACATCGTCATCTTCAAATAAAATGTATATTCTTTTTTTTTTTTTTTGTACTTTTTTTTTTTTTTAACTTTTTTTTTTTTTTTTTTTTTTTAATTTTTTGAATTTTTCTCTGTATACTAAAAATAAGAGAAAAAAACAAAAAAAAAAATAAAAATAAAAAAAAATAAACTCATATCACTGGCGTATAGAATCGTTCGAGTGATCGTAGAAATTATAAAAATAAAACAAATTAAAAACCATTACCCTGAA
>NW_025920034.1:10000-15000 GCF_905147765.1 Vanessa atalanta | reverse complement strand
TACGTATCTCTATCGAGAGAGATAGAGCGCGCGCGCGCACGACTCTCTCTCCTCTCTCGTGACACAAATCTTGTAATATAATATTTGTGTATTTTATTTATTATAATAATACACAGATATATAATTACGAGAAGATTTGTATTTTTCTACGAGAGGAGGAGGAGGAGTGTTAGTGAGTTAGCGTTCGACAAGAGATAGTCATGTATGTTTGTTGGTTGGTTGTATATATATATATATATATAGATCAGAAATCTATTCTATAATATTACACGAATATTATATTTTTATGATTTTTCGATAAATATATATAACTCGAACTCGTAGAGTTCGAGGAGGAGGACGCGGATGAGATGATCTTCTCGATAGACTTCACTTCTTCAATACACGAACGTTCCACGTTTTCGTCGAACACTCTGAAATCGTTAGAGTCCCGTTCGTTGCGATTAGTTCGTGTATCGATGGTGTCTGTGCGTGCTGTGTCTCTCGCGTGTTCGTAATTCGCGTCATTTTCATTATTATATTATTACGTAAGTCTTCTTATACGTTTAATATCAATAATTAACATATATAATTTTCGATACATTAACATTAACATTAACATTAACATTAACATTAACATTATATGAGCTCTATCTCGACTCTCCTTTCGATACACGAACGTTCGACGTTTTCATCGAGCACTTCGTTCGAGAAAACGTTCGTAGAGTAGGAGTAGAGCTCGTTGCGTTCGTTAGATTATTTTTTAATTTTTTTATAGAGATTCAATACATTTATGTCAGGATATTTTTTTAAAGATAATTTCTATTTATTTATTACTTCATTATACATATTTTAAGGTATCAAGACTGATATGAAACTTAAAAATTATATTATTAACATTATTTACGCATTCGTAAATCGCGTCATGTTCTTTATTATTATTATTATTATTATATTTATTCGTCATCGTCATAATTATTATTTTAATTATAAAATATAATAATTTTAATTATAAATTTTTTTTTTTCGATAAACGAATACCGGTGAAATTTAAATAAACGAAGATACAACTTTCTTTGTTGTTGTTGTTGTTGTTTTTTTTTTTTTTCTTTTTTTTTTTATTGTTGTTGTTGTTGTTGTTGTTTTTGTCGTTGTTGTTGCATTGACGTTGCATAATATCATATAATCATATACTATCTATAAAAATATAGAACAAAATAATCGAAGTTTTGGAGATTTTGGAGGGTTTGGGGTGTCAGTTGGGGGGGAGGGGGTTGGGGAGGGGGGGGGGGGGGTGCGTGTTCTGGGGTTCGTCGTCTTATGATATCAGATCGAATATGAGAAACATAATAAAATAATAATAATAATAAAAAAAAAAATACATTCCGTTCGAACGAGCCGAATGTCATACTCATCGTCAGGCATATATATGGAGTAGTGACGGTTCGAACGTCGAACATTCAAAAATTGATGTTAGACGCGAAGTGACCGGATCAGTACTCTTGTATAACGAAAAAAATGTTATTATCGTTTTCATTTGTCGTCTTTGTTGCGTGTCTTCTGGCGTGTCTCTCGATTCGTCGTATCGCGTTATATTATACTTTACGTAGTGTAACAACCAAGTATGTACGTACGATTCGTCTCGACCGCTGGGGATATTCACTGACACACGTGAAAATGATAAAAAGATTCTTTTTCGTTCTGTAAAACTGTGCCGACCGACGGACGCACGTAGATCTCTCTGCCTCATGCGCTCTTCCTCTTATCGTCGTCGTCGTCGCTCTCGCTACAATCTATCCTCATGGAATAAATGTTGATTCATTGTAGTCGATCTGCGACGTCGCGACGATATGAGAAAACGTTAGAGACGGAGTTCTTAAAAGATTCAGTGTATTCGTATAGTGTGTATAATTTTTATATTATATATGAACGGTCGTTTCTAAAATTCTTTTTGTTAATTTTTACATTTATCATGTACAAAAAATACACAACCCGAGTATCGGTACGATCACTCAAACACCGGGCGTCGATCCCAATGTTTTACGATAATAATCGTTGAACAATACATACGTACACGTCGTGTGCGAAGTGTTATTTTGAAAAAAAAACTCGATCTCGTTTAGAACGTTCGAATTCGTGACCGTTATGTGTCATTATGTGAAGACGCCTCCGCCGCCGCCGCCGCCGCCGCCGCTGTCGTCGCGTTATATATTATAGCGCACGCACGCGCGCGCGCGTGCTTAAAGCGCGTTTGTGTCTCATATAAATTTTTATAAGAGTCAACCGTTAAAATCTATCGCGTCTAACGCGATCGACGATACGGTGAGACGCTCGTTTCATACTGTGCGTATATTGTACATGCATGCATAAGTTTGTGTGTATTTTATATGCGAATATGAAACGAGAAGAGTAATTGACGACTTCAACAAGTCTCGGTTAGCTCCCTGGTTGATCCTGCCAGTAGTTATATGCTTGTCTCAAAGATTAAGCCATGCATGTCTCAGTGCAAGCCGTATTAAGGCGATACCGCGAATGGCTCAATATATCAGTTTTGGTTCCTTAGATCTTACTCAGTTACTTGGATAACTGTGGTAATTCTAGAGCTAATACATGCAATCAGAACTCTGACCAGTGATGGGATGAGTGCTTTTATTAGATCAAAACCAATCGACGGAGGGCGTCTCGTCCGAAGTCGTTAATTTTGATGAATCTGGATAACTTTTGCCGATCGCATGGTCCAGTACCGGCGACGCATCTTTCAAATGTCTGCCTTATCAACTTTCGATGGTAGTTTCTGCGACTACCATGGTTGTCACGGGTAACGGGGAATCAGGGTTCGATTCCGGAGAGGGAGCCTGAGAAACGGCTACCACATCCAAGGAAGGCAGCAGGCGCGCAAATTACCCACTCCCGGCACGGGGAGGTAGTGACGAAAAATAACGATACGGGACTCTTTCGAGGCCTCGTAATCGGAATGAGTACACTTTAAATATTTTAACGAGGAACAATTGGAGGGCAAGTCTGGTGCCAGCAGCCGCGGTAATTCCAGCTCCAATAGCGTATACTAAAATTGTTGCGGTTAAAAAGCTCGTAGTTGCATTTGTGCGCCGCGCTGTCGGTGCACCGCATCCGCGGTGATACTGACACGTCTGCGGAGCATATCGTCGGTGAGCCGGCGGTAAAACGCCGGTTCAATATCAAAATCCTATCGCGGTGCTCTTCAGTGAGTGTCGAGATGGGCCGACAATTTTACTTTGAACAAATTAGAGTGCTCAAAGCGGGCTCAAAATGCCGCTTGAATATTTCGTGCATGGAATAATAGAATATGATCTCGGTTCTATTTTGTTGGTTTTCAGAACTCCGAGGTAATGATTAATAGGGATAACTGGGGGCATTCGTATTGCGACGTTAGAGGTGAAATTCTTGGATCGTCGCAAGACGAACATCAGCGAAAGCATTTGCCAAAGGTGTTTTCATCAATCAAGAACGAAAGTTAGAGGTTCGAAGGCGATTAGATACCGCCCTAGTTCTAACCGTAAATATGTCATCTAGCGATCCGCCGACGTTACTACAATGGCTCGGCGGGCAGCTTCCGGGAAACCAAAGATTTTGGACTCCGGGGGGGGTATGGTTGCAAAGCTGAAACTTAAAGGAATTGACGGAAGGGCACCACCAGGAGTGGAGCCTGCGGCTTAATTTGACTCAACACGGGAAATCTCACCAGGCCCGGACACCGGAAGGATTGACAGATTAATAGCTCTTTCTTGATTCGGTGGGTGGTGGTGCATGGCCGTTCTTAGTTGGTGGAGCGATTTGTCTGGTTAATTCCGGTAACGAACGAGACTCTAGCCTGCTAAATAGGCGTCGTCATTTAGGTGTGCTCGATTTCGGTCGAGCAACTCACTGGCGGCGTATTAAAATTCTTCTTAGAGGGACCGGCGGCTTCGAGCCGCACGAGATTGAGCAATAACAGGTCTGTGATGCCCTTAGATGTCCTGGGCCGCACGCGCGCTACACTGAAGGAATCAGCATGTTCTCCCTGGCCTAGAGGCCCGGGCAACCCGTTGAAACTCCTTCGTGCTGGGGATTGGGGTTTGCAATTATCCCCCATAAACGAGGAATTCCTAGTAAGCGCGAGTCATAAGCTCGCGTTGATTACGTCCCTGCCCTTTGTACACACCGCCCGTCGCTACTACCGATTGAATGATTTAGTGAGGTCTTCGGACCGACACGCGGTGGCTTCACGGCCGTCGGCGTTGCTGGGAAGTTGACCAAACTTGATCATTTAGAGGAAGTAAAAGTCGTAACAAGGTTTCCGTAGGGGAACCTGCGGAAGGATCATTAACGTAAATTATCAATCTCGAAAGAGTGCGATAATGAACGATAATAAAATTCTAAAACACAAATATCGACGTTCGGAATGTGTCGTTTCGATGCGAGGACGCGATTCTCACTCTCTCTCTCTCACACAGCAGTGTGTCCGAGTCAGAGTCCAGAGTCGTGTAACGCGTCCTATTCTGATATTTTTCGATGTCGATTTCGAGGAAAGTACGATGTGTTAACGCACATCGTCATCTTCAAATAAAATGTATATTTCTTTTTTTTTTTTTTTGTACTTTTTTTTTTTTTTAACTTTTTTTTTTTTTTTTTTTTTAATTTTTTGAATTTTTCTCTGTATACTAAAAATAAGAGAAAAAAACAAAAAAAAAAATAAAAATAAAAAAAAAATAAACTCATATCACTGGCGTATAGAATCGTTCGAGTGATCGTAGAAATTATAAAAATAAAACAAATTAAAAACCATTACCCTGGACGGTGGATCACTTGGCTCGCGGGTCGATGAAGAACGCAGTTAACTGCGCGTCATAGTGTGAACTGCAGGACACATTTGAACATCGACATTTCGAACGCACATTGCGGTCCGTGGAGAAACATCCAGGACCACTCCTGTCTGAGGGCCGGCTGTATAAAAATATAAACCACACTGTTCAATGTTTAATGTCGTAATGTCTATTATTTCG
>NW_025920034.1:0-5000 GCF_905147765.1 Vanessa atalanta | reverse complement strand
ATAATATTACACGAATATTATATTTTTATGATTTTTCGATAAATATATATAACTCGAACTCGTAGAGTTCGAGGAGGAGGACGCGGATGAGATGATCTTCTCGATAGACTTCACTTCTTCAATACACGAACGTTCCACGTTTTCGTCGAACACTCTGAAATCGTTAGAGTCCCGTTCGTTGCGATTAGTTCGTGTATCGATGGTGTCTGTGCGTGCTGTGTCTCTCGCGTGTTCGTAATTCGCGTCATTTTCATTATTATATTATTACGTAAGTCTTCTTATACGTTTAATATCAATAATTAACATATATAATTTTCGATACATTAACATTAACATTAACATTAACATTAACATTATATGAGCTCTATCTCGACTCTCCTTTCGATACACGAACGTTCGACGTTTTCATCGAGCACTTCGTTCGAGAAAACGTTCGTAGAGTAGGAGTAGAGCTCGTTGCGTTCGTTAGATTATTTTTTAATTTTTTTATAGAGATTCAATACATTTATGTCAGGATATTTTTTTAAAGATAATTTCTATTTATTTATTACTTCATTATACATATTTTAAGGTATCAAGACTGATATGAAACTTAAAAATTATATTATTAACATTATTTACGCATTCGTAAATCGCGTCATGTTCTTTATTATTATTATTATTATTATATTTATTCGTCATCGTCATAATTATTATTTTAATTATAAAATATAATAATTTTAATTATAAATTTTTTTTTTTCGATAAACGAATACCGGTGAAATTTAAATAAACGAAGATACAACTTTCTTTGTTGTTGTTGTTGTTGTTTTTTTTTTTTTTTTTTTTTTTTTTATTGTTGTTGTTGTTGTTGTTGTTGTTGTTGTTGTCGTTGTTGTTGCATTGACGTTGCATAATATCATATAATCATATACTATCTATAAAAATATAGAACAAAATAATCGAAGTTTTGGAGATTTTGGAGGGTTTGGGGTGTCAGTTGGGGGGGAGGGGGTTGGGGAGGGGGGGGGGGGGGGGGCGTGTTCTGGGGTTCGTCGTCTTATGATATCAGATCGAATATGAGAAACATAATAAAATAATAATAATAATAAAAAAAAAAATACATTCCGTTCGAACGAGCCGAATGTCATACTCATCGTCAGGCATATATATGGAGTAGTGACGGTTCGAACGTCGAACATTCAAAAATTGATGTTAGACGCGAAGTGACCGGATCAGTACTCTTGTATAACGAAAAAAATGTTATTATCGTTTTCATTTGTCGTCTTTGTTGCGTGTCTTCTGGCGTGTCTCTCGATTCGTCGTATCGCGTTATATTATACTTTACGTAGTGTAACAACCAAGTATGTACGTACGATTCGTCTCGACCGCTGGGGATATTCACTGACACACGTGAAAATGATAAAAAGATTCTTTTTCGTTCTGTAAAACTGTGCCGACCGACGGACGCACGTAGATCTCTCTGCCTCATGCGCTCTTCCTCTTATCGTCGTCGTCGTCGCTCTCGCTACAATCTATCCTCATGGAATAAATGTTGATTCATTGTAGTCGATCTGCGACGTCGCGACGATATGAGAAAACGTTAGAGACGGAGTTCTTAAAAGATTCAGTGTATTCGTATAGTGTGTATAATTTTTATATTATATATGAACGGTCGTTTCTAAAATTCTTTTTGTTAATTTTTACATTTATCATGTACAAAAAATACACAACCCGAGTATCGGTACGATCACTCAAACACCGGGCGTCGATCCCAATGTTTTACGATAATAATCGTTGAACAATACATACGTACACGTCGTGTGCGAAGTGTTATTTTGAAAAAAAAACTCGATCTCGTTTAGAACGTTCGAATTCGTGACCGTTATGTGTCATTATGTGAAGACGCCTCCGCCGCCGCCGCCGCCGCCGCCGCTGTCGTCGCGTTATATATTATAGCGCACGCACGCGCGCGCGCGTGCTTAAAGCGCGTTTGTGTCTCATATAAATTTTTATAAGAGTCAACCGTTAAAATCTATCGCGTCTAACGCGATCGACGATACGGTGAGACGCTCGTTTCATACTGTGCGTATATTGTACATGCATGCATAAGTTTGTGTGTATTTTATATGCGAATATGAAACGAGAAGAGTAATTGACGACTTCAACAAGTCTCGGTTAGCTCCCTGGTTGATCCTGCCAGTAGTTATATGCTTGTCTCAAAGATTAAGCCATGCATGTCTCAGTGCAAGCCGTATTAAGGCGATACCGCGAATGGCTCAATATATCAGTTTTGGTTCCTTAGATCTTACTCAGTTACTTGGATAACTGTGGTAATTCTAGAGCTAATACATGCAATCAGAACTCTGACCAGTGATGGGATGAGTGCTTTTATTAGATCAAAACCAATCGACGGAGGGCGTCTCGTCCGAAGTCGTTAATTTTGATGAATCTGGATAACTTTTGCCGATCGCATGGTCCAGTACCGGCGACGCATCTTTCAAATGTCTGCCTTATCAACTTTCGATGGTAGTTTCTGCGACTACCATGGTTGTCACGGGTAACGGGGAATCAGGGTTCGATTCCGGAGAGGGAGCCTGAGAAACGGCTACCACATCCAAGGAAGGCAGCAGGCGCGCAAATTACCCACTCCCGGCACGGGGAGGTAGTGACGAAAAATAACGATACGGGACTCTTTCGAGGCCTCGTAATCGGAATGAGTACACTTTAAATATTTTAACGAGGAACAATTGGAGGGCAAGTCTGGTGCCAGCAGCCGCGGTAATTCCAGCTCCAATAGCGTATACTAAAATTGTTGCGGTTAAAAAGCTCGTAGTTGCATTTGTGCGCCGCGCTGTCGGTGCACCGCATCCGCGGTGATACTGACACGTCTGCGGAGCATATCGTCGGTGAGCCGGCGGTAAAACGCCGGTTCAATATCAAAATCCTATCGCGGTGCTCTTCAGTGAGTGTCGAGATGGGCCGACAATTTTACTTTGAACAAATTAGAGTGCTCAAAGCGGGCTCAAAATGCCGCTTGAATATTTCGTGCATGGAATAATAGAATATGATCTCGGTTCTATTTTGTTGGTTTTCAGAACTCCGAGGTAATGATTAATAGGGATAACTGGGGGCATTCGTATTGCGACGTTAGAGGTGAAATTCTTGGATCGTCGCAAGACGAACATCAGCGAAAGCATTTGCCAAAGGTGTTTTCATCAATCAAGAACGAAAGTTAGAGGTTCGAAGGCGATTAGATACCGCCCTAGTTCTAACCGTAAATATGTCATCTAGCGATCCGCCGACGTTACTACAATGGCTCGGCGGGCAGCTTCCGGGAAACCAAAGATTTTGGACTCCGGGGGGAGTATGGTTGCAAAGCTGAAACTTAAAGGAATTGACGGAAGGGCACCACCAGGAGTGGAGCCTGCGGCTTAATTTGACTCAACACGGGAAATCTCACCAGGCCCGGACACCGGAAGGATTGACAGATTAATAGCTCTTTCTTGATTCGGTGGGTGGTGGTGCATGGCCGTTCTTAGTTGGTGGAGCGATTTGTCTGGTTAATTCCGGTAACGAACGAGGACTCTAGCCTGCTAAATAGGCGTCGTCATTTAGGTGTGCTCGATTTCGGTCGAGCAACTCACTGGCGGCGTATTAAAATTCTTCTTAGAGGACCGGCGGCTTCGAGCCGCACGAGATTGAGCAATAACAGGTCTGTGATGCCCTTAGATGTCCTGGGCCGCACGCGCGCTACACTGAAGGAATCAGCATGTTCTCCCTGGCCTAGAGGCCCGGGCAACCCGTTGAAACTCCTTCGTGCTGGGGATTGGGGTTTGCAATTATCCCCCATAAACGAGGAATTCCTAGTAAGCGCGAGTCATAAGCTCGCGTTGATTACGTCCCTGCCCTTTGTACACACCGCCCGTCGCTACTACCGATTGAATGATTTAGTGAGGTCTTCGGACCGACACGCGGTGGCTTCACGGCCGTCGGCGTTGCTGGGAAGTTGACCAAAACTTGATCATTTAGAGGAAGTAAAAGTCGTAACAAGGTTTCCGTAGGGGAACCTGCGGAAGGATCATTAACGTAAATTATCAATCTCGAAAGAGTGCGATAATGAACGATAATAAAATTCTAAAACACAAATATCGACGTTCGGAATGTGTCGTTTCGATGCGAGGACGCGATTCTCACTCTCTCTCTCTCACACAGCAGTGTGTCCGAGTCAGAGTCCAGAGTCGTGTAACGCGTCCTATTCTGATATTTTTCGATGTCGATTTCGAGGAAAGTACGATGTGTTACGCACATCGTCATCTTCAAATAAAATGTATATTTCTTTTTTTTTTTTTTTGTACTTTTTTTTTTTTTTAACTTTTTTTTTTTTTTTTTTTTTAATTTTTTGAATTTTTTTTTTTTTTCTAAAAATAAGAGAAAAAAAAAAAAAAAAAAAAAAAAAAAAAAAAAAAAATAAACTCATATCACTGGCGTATAGAATCGTTCGAGTGATCGTAGAAATTATAAAAATAAAACAAATTAAAAACCATTACCCTGGACGGTGGATCACTTGGCTCGCGGGTCGATGAAGAACGCAGTTAACTGCGCGTCATAGTGTGAACTGCAGGACACATTTGAACATCGACATTTCGAACGCACATTGCGGTCCGTGGAGAAACATCCAGGACCACTCCTGTCTGAGGGCCGGCTGTATAAAAATATAAACCACACTGTTCAATGTTTAATGTCGTAATGTCTATTATTTCGTAACCGACTCAATAGACTGACTGACGTTTCTCGAACATATGACGGTATCCGCGTTCGATGTGTTATATTACGTGTTTAAATATACTTAATATAAATCTCGTTCTCGGTCCGTTCAAATATAACAAATACGATGTGTATGTATGTTTACGTTTACATGCGTGTGTGTGTATATATTATTTATATTTTTATATACGCGTTCGTGTGTACGTTTACGTCACGGAGTTTCGTTATGCGACGTCAGAGAGACTGAGAGCGTC
>NW_025920033.1:17500-19654 GCF_905147765.1 Vanessa atalanta | reverse complement strand
ACATCGTACTTTCCTCGAAATCGACATCGAAAAATATCAGAATAGGACGCGTTACACGACTCTGGACTCTGACTCGGACACACTGCTGTGTGAGAGAGAGAGAGTGAGAATCGCGTCCTCGCATCGAAACGACACATTCCGAACGTCGATATTTGTGTTTTACAATTTTATTATCGTTCATTATCGCACTCTTTCGAGATTGATAATTTACGTTAATGATCCTTCCGCAGGTTCCCCTACGGAAACCTTGTTACGACTTTTACTTCCTCTAAATGATCAAGTTTGGTCAACTTCCCAGCAACGCCGACGGCCGTGAAGCCACCGCGTGTCGGTCCGAAGACCTCACTAAATCATTCAATCGGTAGTAGCGACGGGCGGTGTGTACAAAGGGCAGGGACGTAATCAACGCGAGCTTATGACTCGCGCTTACTAGGAATTCCTCGTTTATGGGGGATAATTGCAAACCCCAATCCCCAGCACGAAGGAGTTTCAACGGGTTGCCCGGGCCTCTAGGCCAGGGAGAACATGCTGATTCCTTCAGTGTAGCGCGCGTGCGGCCCAGGACATCTAAGGGCATCACAGACCTGTTATTGCTCAATCTCGTGCGGCTCGAAGCCGCCGGTCCCTCTAAGAAGAATTTTAATACGCCGCCAGTGAGTTGCTCGACCGAAATCGAGCACACCTAAATGACGACGCCTATTTAGCAGGCTAGAGTCTCGTTCGTTACCGGAATTAACCAGACAAATCGCTCCACCAACTAAGAACGGCCATGCACCACCACCCACCGAATCAAGAAAGAGCTATTAATCTGTCAATCCTTCCGGTGTCCGGGCCTGGTGAGATTTCCCGTGTTGAGTCAAATTAAGCCGCAGGCTCCACTCCTGGTGGTGCCCTTCCGTCAATTCCTTTAAGTTTCAGCTTTGCAACCATACTCCCCCCGGAGTCCAAAATCTTTGGTTTCCCGGAAGCTGCCCGCCGAGCCATTGTAGTAACGTCGGCGGATCGCTAGATGACATATTTACGGTTAGAACTAGGGCGGTATCTAATCGCCTTCGAACCTCTAACTTTCGTTCTTGATTGATGAAAACACCTTTGGCAAATGCTTTCGCTGATGTTCGTCTTGCGACGATCCAAGAATTTCACCTCTAACGTCGCAATACGAATGCCCCCAGTTATCCCTATTAATCATTACCTCGGAGTTCTGAAAACCAACAAAATAGAACCGAGATCATATTCTATTATTCCATGCACGAAATATTCAAGCGGCATTTTGAGCCCGCTTTGAGCACTCTAATTTGTTCAAAGTAAAATTGTCGGCCCATCTCGACACTCACTGAAGAGCACCGCGATAGGATTTTGATATTGAACCGGCGTTTTACCGCCGGCTCACCGACGATATGCTCCGCAGACGTGTCAGTATCACCGCGGATGCGGTGCACCGACAGCGCGGCGCACAAATGCAACTACGAGCTTTTTAACCGCAACAATTTTAGTATACGCTATTGGAGCTGGAATTACCGCGGCTGCTGGCACCAGACTTGCCCTCCAATTGTTCCTCGTTAAAATATTTAAAGTGTACTCATTCCGATTACGAGGCCTCGAAAGAGTCCCGTATCGTTATTTTTCGTCACTACCTCCCCGTGCCGGGAGTGGGTAATTTGCGCGCCTGCTGCCTTCCTTGGATGTGGTAGCCGTTTCTCAGGCTCCCTCTCCGGAATCGAACCCTGATTCCCCGTTACCCGTGACAACCATGGTAGTCGCAGAAACTACCATCGAAAGTTGATAAGGCAGACATTTGAAAGATGCGTCGCCGGTACTGGACCATGCGATCGGCAAAAGTTATCCAGATTCATCAAAATTAACGACTTCGGACGAGACGCCCTCCGTCGATTGGTTTTGATCTAATAAAAGCACTCATCCCATCACTGGTCAGAGTTCTGATTGCATGTATTAGCTCTAGAATTACCACAGTTATCCAAGTAACTGAGTAAGATCTAAGGAACCAAAACTGATATATTGAGCCATTCGCGGTATCGCCTTAATACGGCTTGCACTGAGACATGCATGGCTTAATCTTTGAGACAAGCATATAACTACTGGCAGGATCAACCAGGGAGCTAACCGAGACTTGTTGAAGTCGTCAATTACTCTTCT
>NW_025920033.1:7500-10000 GCF_905147765.1 Vanessa atalanta | reverse complement strand
AAAAAAAGTACAAAAAAAAAAAAAAGAAATATACATTTTATTTGAAGATGACGATGTGCGTTAACACATCGTACTTTCCTCGAAATCGACATCGAAAAATATCAGAATAGGACGCGTTACACGACTCTGGACTCTGACTCGGACACACTGCTGTGTGAGAGAGAGAGAGTGAGAATCGCGTCCTCGCATCGAAACGACACATTCCGAACGTCGATATTTGTGTTTTAGAATTTTATTATCGTTCATTATCGCACTCTTTCGAGATTGATAATTTACGTTAATGATCCTTCCGCAGGTTCCCCTACGGAAACCTTGTTACGACTTTTACTTCCTCTAAATGATCAAGTTTGGTCAACTTCCCAGCAACGCCGACGGCCGTGAAGCCACCGCGTGTCGGTCCGAAGACCTCACTAAATCATTCAATCGGTAGTAGCGACGGGCGGTGTGTACAAAGGGCAGGGACGTAATCAACGCGAGCTTATGACTCGCGCTTACTAGGAATTCCTCGTTTATGGGGGATAATTGCAAACCCCAATCCCCAGCACGAAGGAGTTTCAACGGGTTGCCCGGGCCTCTAGGCCAGGGAGAACATGCTGATTCCTTCAGTGTAGCGCGCGTGCGGCCCAGGACATCTAAGGGCATCACAGACCTGTTATTGCTCAATCTCGTGCGGCTCGAAGCCGCCGGTCCCTCTAAGAAGAATTTTAATACGCCGCCAGTGAGTTGCTCGACCGAAATCGAGCACACCTAAATGACGACGCCTATTTAGCAGGCTAGAGTCTCGTTCGTTACCGGAATTAACCAGACAAATCGCTCCACCAACTAAGAACGGCCATGCACCACCACCCACCGAATCAAGAAAGAGCTATTAATCTGTCAATCCTTCCGGTGTCCGGGCCTGGTGAGATTTCCCGTGTTGAGTCAAATTAAGCCGCAGGCTCCACTCCTGGTGGTGCCCTTCCGTCAATTCCTTTAAGTTTCAGCTTTGCAACCATACTCCCCCCGGAGTCCAAAATCTTTGGTTTCCCGGAAGCTGCCCGCCGAGCCATTGTAGTAACGTCGGCGGATCGCTAGATGACATATTTACGGTTAGAACTAGGGCGGTATCTAATCGCCTTCGAACCTCTAACTTTCGTTCTTGATTGATGAAAACACCTTTGGCAAATGCTTTCGCTGATGTTCGTCTTGCGACGATCCAAGAATTTCACCTCTAACGTCGCAATACGAATGCCCCCAGTTATCCCTATTAATCATTACCTCGGAGTTCTGAAAACCAACAAAATAGAACCGAGATCATATTCTATTATTCCATGCACGAAATATTCAAGCGGCATTTTGAGCCCGCTTTGAGCACTCTAATTTGTTCAAAGTAAAATTGTCGGCCCATCTCGACACTCACTGAAGAGCACCGCGATAGGATTTTGATATTGAACCGGCGTTTTACCGCCGGCTCACCGACGATATGCTCCGCAGACGTGTCAGTATCACCGCGGATGCGGTGCACCGACAGCGCGGCGCACAAATGCAACTACGAGCTTTTTAACCGCAACAATTTTAGTATACGCTATTGGAGCTGGAATTACCGCGGCTGCTGGCACCAGACTTGCCCTCCAATTGTTCCTCGTTAAAATATTTAAAGTGTACTCATTCCGATTACGAGGCCTCGAAAGAGTCCCGTATCGTTATTTTTCGTCACTACCTCCCCGTGCCGGGAGTGGGTAATTTGCGCGCCTGCTGCCTTCCTTGGATGTGGTAGCCGTTTCTCAGGCTCCCTCTCCGGAATCGAACCCTGATTCCCCGTTACCCGTGACAACCATGGTAGTCGCAGAAACTACCATCGAAAGTTGATAAGGCAGACATTTGAAAGATGCGTCGCCGGTACTGGACCATGCGATCGGCAAAAGTTATCCAGATTCATCAAAATTAACGACTTCGGACGAGACGCCCTCCGTCGATTGGTTTTGATCTAATAAAAGCACTCATCCCATCACTGGTCAGAGTTCTGATTGCATGTATTAGCTCTAGAATTACCACAGTTATCCAAGTAACTGAGTAAGATCTAAGGAACCAAAACTGATATATTGAGCCATTCGCGGTATCGCCTTAATACGGCTTGCACTGAGACATGCATGGCTTAATCTTTGAGACAAGCATATAACTACTGGCAGGATCAACCAGGGAGCTAACCGAGACTTGTTGAAGTCGTCAATTACTCTTCTCGTTTCATATTCGCATATAAAATACACACAAACTTATGCATGCATGTACAATATACGCACAGTATGAAACGAGCGTCTCACCGTATCGTCGATCGCGTTAGACGCGATAGATTTTAACGGTTGACTCTTATAAAAATTTATATGAGACACAAACGCGCTTTAAGCACGCGCGCGCGCGTGCGCTATAATATATAACGCGACGACAGCGGCGGCGGCGGCGGCGGCGGAGGCGTCTTCACATAATGACACATAACGGTCACGAATTCGAACGTTCTAAACGA
>NW_025920032.1:12500-17500 GCF_905147765.1 Vanessa atalanta | reverse complement strand
GGCGCACCACACTCGTGGCAGGAGGGTGACACCTCCCGCCGCGCTATCCCGTGCAGGTACTTACCGAAGCATCCGTGCCCGGTAAGTACCTGCGTCATCCTGAAGGTGAGTGTGCCCTTCTTCCTCTCGACCCAGCGACTCAAGTGGGGCCGGATCGCCTCCACTGTCGCCAGGCCCGCCGTGGGTGACCCCAGATCCTCCTGCCATCGGGCGATCAGGGCTCGCTGGGCTAGAGCCCTGATCCGCCCGACCTCCGCCGACCCTGGACGGTCGCCGCGGTTCCTCGCCTCGACCCGGAACCGGTACACTTCCGCGAGCACCTCCGCCTGGAGCTCCCAGGGCGGATCGCCCGCGAGAAGTGTCGCCGCAGCCCACGACACCGTACGGTACCCTCTGATGCCTCTCACCGCTATGACCCTCTGCGGCTTACGCAGCAGGGCCCGGTTGTCAGCGGTGAGGGCGTCGACCCAGATCGGGGCACCGTACAGCGCCATCGACCTCACTACACCGGAATATAGACGCCGGCATAGCGATCCCGGCCCCCCCACATTCGGAAGGAGGCGGCCGAGAGCGGCGGCGGCGTTGATGAGCCTCGGGCCGAGATGGACAAAATGCTGCCCGAAGCTCCATCGACCGTCCAGGATGAGGCCCAGATACTTCATCTGGGCCTGCACCTTGATCACCGTCCCCCGGACGGTGATACTCGCCCCTCGTGGGGGTCCTTGCCGTGGACCGTGGAACAGGAGGGCCTCCGTTTTGGATATGGAGACCCTCAAGCCCAGCATTCCCATACGGTCCACGGTGAGAGCCGTTCCGACCTCGGCGAGGCGTGCCGCCTCCCGAAAGTCCCGCCCAGTCGCCGTGACGAGAGTGTCGTCAGCGTAGCACAACACCCCCATCCCGGGAAGGACGGGAGCTCGCAGGAGCCAGTCGAAACCGACGTTCCACAGGATTGGGCCGAGAACCGACCCCTGTGGAACGCCGCAGCCTACCCGACGCCGGACCAGCCTCCCATCGACCCCCGCCCAGAGGACCTCCCTGTCCTGGAGGTACGCCTCCAGCAGCCTCCTGAGATAGGTCGGCACCCCATGGTATCGGAGTGCCTCCCGTATCGTCTCGAAAGGGAGACTGTTGAAGGCGTTCGCCACGTCGAGCGAAACCGCCAGGACGACTTGCCCCCGGGCCACCGCTTCCGTCGTCCGAGTCTTCAGGGCGTCCAGGGCGTCGACCGTCGACCGGCCCGCCCTGAACCCGTACTGAGCCTCTGAGAGACCCGGACCGACCTCCTCGAGGTGCTGAACGAGACGGGCTGCGAGGACCTTCTCGAAGAGTTTGCCCGTCTCGTTCAGCAGCACTATTGGCCTGTATGCCGAAGGGGAATCCATCGGCCGACCTTCCTTCGGCAACAGGACCAACTTTCCTTCCTTCCAAGGCTTCGGAAACTGCCCGCTGCACAGGCACTCGTCGAACAGCTCCCGAAGCCTTGCACCCAGGAATTCCAGGGCGTCGCACAGAACACGCCCTGGAACCCCGTCCGGACCCGGCGCCGTGTTCTTGGCCCTCAAGCGGCCGAGGGCCATCTCCATCTCCCGCTCCGTGATCAGTGGTGGAGCCACTGCGTCTTCGATCACGGAGCGGGGGGCCATCTGCGGAGGGACATGCTCGCCTGGATGGGGAAAGAGTTCCCCGACCAGGCGCAGGAGGAGTTCCGGCGGCAGCGTCTCAGTGACGGGGGCGCCTTGAGTGCGGAACTTTCCGCGTACGCCGCGGTACGGGCGCCCCCACGGGTCTCGATTGAGACCCGCCAGAAGCTCCTCCCTGGCCTTCTCCTTGGCCTTGCTTATCGCCAGCTGCAGATCTTTTTTCAACTGGCGATAAGCGTCCAGCATCTGTCCCTCCAGGTCCGTGTCGAGGCCGTTGCGCCTTCGACAGCGGACGTAGGCCCTCCGCGCCCGGCAGCACGTCGCCCGAAGGTCGGCGATTTCGGGCGACCACCAATAGACGTGCCGGCGCGGAACCCTGCGCCGGGTCCGAGGCATGGCCGCATCGCAGACCTCCTTGAGCGAACTGCGCATGCGGCCCGCCAGCTCCTCTGCGCTGGCGCCCTCCGTCCTCCCCGCGGAACCCCACCGCTGCACGATGGCGGCCTCCTTGACCAGCTCTCGATCGACCTGGCCGAGAGACCACCTCGGCAGCGTAGTCGGCACCCTCTGGGGTTCCGCCGGCCTGCTAGAGGTGGAGATCTCGAATCGGATGTACCGGTGATCCGATAGAGTCTCCACCTCCTCCTCCACTCTCCAGTCGACCACTCTGCGTGCAACGACAGGGGTGGCGAACGAAACGTCCACCACGGAACCCCCCTGATGTCGCACGCAGGTGTGAACCTGCCCCCTGTTTAGAAGGGACAGGTCGGAGAGCAGGGCCCACACCTGGACGGCCCTCCCTCGCGGATTCGTGGCGGGGTTGCCCCAGGCACGCGACTTTGCGTTTAAGTCGCCGAGAACCAGTATCGGTTTCGGCGACTGCCTGGCCACCGCAGCTCTGACTAAGCCGAGGTAAGTCTCGAACTCAGCCAGGCTGCGATTAGGGGAGAAGTACGTACCGACGACGACGTACTCCCCCCACCCCACCACTACGTAGCCCGAGCCCCTCTCGATGAGTGAGAGGGGGGGGCCCGTTCCGCTCCTCGTGAGAACCGCCACGGTGTCGTCCGAGTCCCCCAGCCAGTGAGGTAGGGGAGGGACGAAGTAGGGCTCGCAGGCCACCGCCAGGTCTACCTGCCACTCCGCCATGGACTGCAGCAGAAGGTCCTGCGCTCCGGCGGAGTGGTTCACGTTCGATTGTAGGAAGCTCAGGTGTGCTGGCATACTTGATTCTTCTGAGCTTCCTCCGTAGCCTGGCGGCTTTCCTCGCGCGGGGCGGTCCTGGTTCCTTGGACCGCTTTACCCTTCGTGATGGGGGGGTTGCAATCCCTGGCCCCCATCAGGTGCCCCGAAGGCTTGCCGGCCTCTGCGCAGACCGCGCAGCGCATCTTGGCCGTGCATTCCGCTGACTTGTGGCCGTCCGAGCCACAGCGGTAGCACAGGCCTCCCCTCTCCGCCTTCGACGGGCAGAGCGCCCGTGTATGGCCAAGGCCCATACACTTGTAGCAGCGCATAGGGCGCTGCTCCACGACGGCCACCTTGGCCGAGCTCCACCCGACGAGGAGGCGACCGGCAGCGGCCAGCTTCTTCGCTGCCGTGAGGGGGCAGGTGACGCGGACCATCCCCATATAGCCGGGTCCGCGCTGCATCACTCCGCACTTCACCGCCCCGGAGGAGCAGTCACCGGCGTGCGCGATCGCCGCGGCCAGTTTCTCCAAGGTGACGGAGTCGTCGAGCCCCGTCACCTTCAGGTCGGCCTTCTTGACCGGGCGCACTACGTCAGCGACCCCGTCGAGAACTGTGCGGAGCTTCGCCGCCAACCTATCGGCCTGCTCCGCTTGGGCTTTCGGCAGCTCGAGAGCCCTGGCTCCGGTCGCCGTGCGTCGCACCTTCAGCCCACCGCTGATTCCTAGGTCCTGGAGCTTGACACTTTGCTCCGCTCTCTCCAGGACCTGCGCGTAGGTGACGCCCTTTCCTACTGCTTCCGGCTGCAACGTGAGAACGATTGCAGCCGAGCGAGGGGTGGCCAGCTTCGATTTGGCTGGCTGGGGCGTCTTCGGCGGCGCCTTTGCGGCCGTAGCGTCGGCGGAAGAGGTGGTCTTGCTCCCCTTCCTGCCCTTCTTCACCACCGTGGACCAGGACGTTACCTTGTTCGGTGGTGTCTGGGACGTCGCCGGTGCAACCGGGGCGCTTACCGTCGCACATGGAGGGCCTGCGGTCGGCGATTGTGCCACTGGTGGGGCCGTTTTCCTGGCCTTTTTCGGTATCGCCGGCTGACGGGCCGCCGACGCGTGAGACGGCGTCACCTCTTGCGGTTTATCTGCCGCGGAGGGAGGTCGCTGCATCCTCGCAGGGAGGCGCTCCTCCAGGCCCGCCAATTGGTCCTTCATCGCCGCGCCGATCGACCTGACGATGAAGTCCTTGAGCTCCTCCATCGAAGGAGCGCCTCGCGGGGTGTTGGCCGCCTCGGTCGCCGCTGCCACCGTGGTACGCATCTCCGCGTACTCACGGCGGTGGGCCTTTAGCTCCGCCTTGAGGTTTTCAACCTCCCTGTGCAGGCGGTTGTTATCCGCCCGGAGCCTCCTGCTCTCCTCGGCCTCCGTCCGAGAGGCGAGGGCCTCGACCACACCCTCCAGAGAGGTCGCTGCGTCCTTTAGCTTTTTAATAAACCCTCCTTTCAAGTTGGAGGATTTAAGAGCGACCTCTCGTATCTGGGCCGCATTTCGGCCAGCCTCCGCGCGGAGCTCCTCGGCGCTTAAGTCGGCTGGGTCTGCGATGTTTATTGCGGGGGTCGGCTCGTTGACCACCGGCGCCGCAGCCGGCGCCTTTTTAAAGGCTCGGCTGCGCAGGGTACGTTCGAAGGCGAGCTCCCTGTCTTCCTCCTCTTTCTTTTTAAGTTCAGCCCTAGCTTGGCTGAGCCCGTTCTTTGAGTTGCCGCGGCGGTCGGCAGTGAGTCTCGCCGAGTCGGAGTCCGAATCGGAATCGTCATGGTCGACGAACCGGACCGAGGCGTCCGACGCTGTCTCCATATCGGAGTCCATTTAATTGCTTGAGGCTGCAGATTAAAGCGGCGTCCCGCAGGAAGTACTTGGGCCAGGGTGGCTCTAAGGCATCATTATTGATCCTCAGAGCCCGGGCTATCGGATAAGCCGATAAAAAATTTTTGGTTGATTTTTACCCTTCCTGTTCTATATATATATTACAGGGCGGGTGGGAGGGCACAATTTTTCGGTTTTCGACCGATAACTCTCGAACGGATAGGCCGATCCGGGAGATTGAGATGTCAACGGATGCAGAGCAGAGGGCCCCACAATCGCGCCGAACACGGAAAAAAGATCGAAACAATAATGAAAAAGA
>NW_025920032.1:0-7500 GCF_905147765.1 Vanessa atalanta | reverse complement strand
GCGCACCTTCCGTCTCCACCTCCGTCAGAACCGCGACGGACTGCCCCCCGAGTCCGCCGCTGGAGGCTAGGCGGCAGCGGATGTAAAGTTCCGCCACCGTCCACAATGTGTCAAGTCCGGTTTTTAGGGCATCCGGCCTAGATGGTCGCGGCGCCGCCGACCAGGTCTTCGTCGGCGCAGCGGGAGGGAGTTGGTGTCGTCTTCCCGCTGTCGCTCTGCCGCCTCCTTTGCGGACATTACGGTTTCGCTGAAGACCCGTAATGCCGCCCACGCCTCTGCACTCGCGACCATCTTTCGCACTAAGGCCGGAAGCGAGATGTCATATCCGATAGCCGTGAACAGGGCAGCGCGAGGCTCCGCCCAAGCTGGGCACTCTGCGCGCGTGTGTTCGGCCGTGTCCACGGCTCCGTTGCCACAATGGTGGCACGTCGTTGTGGGCTCTCTGCCGGCCACGTCACACAGATATTTTGCAAAACATCCGTGGCCGGTCAGTAGCTGTGTCAGGTGGTAAGTGAGTGGGCCGTGCTTTCGCTCGACCCACTCTTTCAATGATGGCCTAATGGCCGCTACGAGTTCCCGACTCACTCCCGGAACCCGTAGCCTCTCTTCCCATTTTGCGAAGAGCCTTCCGCCGGCCTCCTCTCTCCAGCTCCGAACTTCCCGAGGATGGGGTCGGTCTCCCTCCGCTCTCGCTGCCTTCAGCCGCCAGTAGACGCTCGAGTTGATCTCGGCCTCGAGGTCCCATGGCGGGCTTCCGGACAGCAGGCAGGCTGCAGTGAACGACACCGTACGGTACGCCCGAGCCGCCCTGAGCGCCATCGCTCGCTGCGGACGTCGCAGGGACGCGACGTTGCGTGTACTCAGAGCGTCCGCCCATATCGGCGCCCCGTACAGTGCCATCGATCGCACTACGCCGATGTACAGGCGTCTGCACGAGCCTCCCGGTCCTCCGACATTGGGGAGAATCCGCCCCAGCGCTCCGGCTGCAGCCACCAGTCTTGGGGCCAAGCGCCGGAAGTGCTCCTCGAACTTCCACCTGCCATCGAGGACGAGTCCCAGGTACTTCATCGTCGACCCGATGGTGATGGAAGTTCCGCCCACTGTGATGGTCATGCCCTGAGGTGGCGCGTTCCGAGGTCCATGAAAAGCAAGGGCCTCGGACTTGTGCAAGGCCACCTCGAGGCCCAGTGCACGGATGCGGTGAACCGCGTGTGCGACGCCGGCTGTGGCTCGATAAGCCGCCTCGCGATGGGAGCTGCCGCGGGCCGACACGAGGGTGTCGTCGGCGTAGCATGTGACGCTGACCCCCCGCAGAGTGGCCCCGCGCAGCACCCAGTCGTACCCGATGTTCCACAGAAGGGGCCCCAGTACCGAACCCTGTGGAACACCGCACGTCATCGGTCTTCTTCTCCAACCGTCGCTCGTCGGGTAGGAGACCGCTCTGCCCGCAAAGTAGTCACCGATCAGTCGCTGCAGGTAACACGGCACGTTGTGGTACCTCAGCGCTTCTCGGATGACTTCCCAGGGCAGGGAGTTGAAGGCGTTGGATATGTCCAACGAGACAGCCAACAAAACCCCACCCTGAGCCACCTCCTCTTCTGCCAGGTCCCTCACCCTGGCGATCGCGTCCAGCGTCGAGCGGCCGCGGCGGAAGCCATACTGTCGCTCGTTGAGGCCCGGCTCCATGCTGTCGACTAGGCGGACGGCGAGCACACGCTCGAAGAGCTTGCTCACCTCGTCGAGCAGCACGATAGGTCGGTAGGCCGACGGCTGATCGGGGGCTCGACCCTCCTTACGGATGAGTACGAGCCTTCCCGTTTTCCACCGGTCGGGGAACCTGCCTTGAGCCAGACACGCTGAGAATAGGCGCCGGATGTTCACACCTATTTCTTCTGAGGCGATCACCAGGGCGCGCCCCGGAATACCGTCTGGCCCCGGAGCTGTCCTCTTGGAACGGAGCCTAAGGACAGCAGCGGACAACTCCGCCTCGGTGACCGGGGGCGCCAGATCTCGTTCGTCTCGTTCGCTGCGCAGTGGGGCCATCGATGGAGGGACGAACTCTCGACGCTCCGGGAACAGCGCGCTCGCAACGCTCTCCAGAAGGTGTGGCTGGAGAGTGGTGGTGAGCGGGGGTGTCCAGGGTCGGAGTTTTTGTCTCACGACCCGGTACGGTCTCCCCCACGGATCCCTGTCGAGGGTCTCGAGCCACTCCGTCCACGCCTCTTCCTTCGCCTGTGCTATGGCCTTTTGGAGCGTAACACAGGCGTCTCTGTAGGCGGTGTAAAGGGCCGCCTCCAGATCATGGTCGCGGACTCTCCTCCGTCTGCATCGGGCGTACTGGCGGCGGGCCGCAACGCAGGCTCTCCGTAGCTGACGGAGTTCCGGCCGCCACCAGTATACGCGGCGACGTGGAGTCTGAGGCTTGACTCTCGGCATCGCCACATCGCAAATGCGGAACAGGGCGGCGCCGAGTCGGTCAGCCTCTCGGTCGACCTGGACGACCGGGTCGGAACCGGCGCACCAGGCCTCCACGATGGCCGCCTCTTTTGCCAACTGGCTGTCGAGACGGCCCAGACTCCACCGCGGACCTTCTGACCGCACAACAGCGGGCCGGACGACCGGTGCCGCGGAGACATCGTATCGGATGTATCGATGATCCGATAGAGTCTCCACGGCCGTCTCCACCCTCCAGTCTCGAACACGGCGGGCTAGGGCGATGGACGCGAACGTTACGTCCACGATCGACTCGCCCTGCTGCCGCACGCACGTGCTCTCCGACCCACTGTTGATCACCGCGAGGCCCAGTGACACAGCCCACTCCTCCAGCGCCTCGCCCCTGGCGTCCGTCGAAGGGGAACCCCAAGCCGTAGATTTGGCATTGAAGTCCCCCGCGACTAACACCGGGTTGGGCGATGCCTGCCCGACCAGAGCCCCGACCTCAACGAGTAGCTGTTCAAACTCCGCGAGACTCCGGTTGGGCGAGGCGTAAACGCCCACGATCGCCACACCCCCGACTGCAGCGACTACGAACCCTCTGCCCCTGGCTACCCCTTCGATAGCAGGGGAACCAGCGACGGCAGGGGCGACGATCGCCACCACTCCCTCGTGGTCGGACACCCAGTCGTCCCGTAAATGAACGACATAGGGCTCCGAGACCACCGCCACGTCGATTTGCCACTCTGCCATGCTTTGGACTAGCAGGTCCTGGGCCCTGGCAGAGTGGTTGATGTTCGCCTGGAGACAGCGCCGGGCCATTATTGGGCGGTCTCCATAGGCTCCTCCACAGTCCTCTGGGACGCGGTGACGGGCCCTTTCGCCACCGCTCCTCCCTTCTTTGAGGCGAGACGAGTTTTGCTGCCCTGGCACGCCTTGCTACCGACGGCATGTGCCGCAGGCTTACCGGCCGCTGAGCACACGATACAATTGGCTTCAGCGGCGGTACACTCCCTGGCCCTGTGATCGGGAAGGCCGCAGCGGAAGCACAGACGGCTGCGGTCGACACCCCTATCACATTTGGCCCCCATGTGGCCCCCCTCCAAGCACCTGAAGCAGCGCAGCGGCCTCGGCTCGAGCAGTCTCACTCGTGCCGAGACCCACCCCACCTTGACGCGGCCCACCTCCAGCACTCTTTTTGCCGCCGCCACCGGGCAGCTCATCCAGAGGGAGCCAGAGCCGCCGGAGCGCCGGGCAATAACACCCGGTTTTATTGCTCCAGCGGAACAACCCCCCTCTTCGGCGACCGCAGACACCACCTCCACCGCAGTCACCGAGTCGTCCAGGTCCAAGATTCTCAACTCGACACACTTAGTCGGTCTATGGACCTGGACCGCGTCCGAGCTGAGGACCTCGCGGAGCTTGACCGCCAGGGCATCCGCCGCCTTCTCCGCGTCGTTGGTACCCGGCGGGACCTCCAGCATCCGTGCCCCCGTTGCCGTCGTGCGGAAGCGCACAGAGGTGAGGCCTACCTCGCCGAGCTTAATTCGGCTTTTGGCCTCGGCGAGAACATCCTCATACCTCACCCCTTTCTCCTCGGCACCGGGCTTCAGGGTGATGGTGATCACCGCGGTGCGAGGAGAGCGAAGTTTCCTTCCGGGACGCCTTTCTTTCGACTTCTTTTCCGGCGCCTTAGGCTTCTTGGGCGGCTTATTCGGCTGTTGACGAACAACAGCCGCCCAAGATGCTCCGGAGCCGCCTGGCTTCGGCGCTGGTGGAGGAGCGGTCTTCTTGGCCGCAGCCGCTGCCGCCTCCTTGGCAGCCATGCTAGGGCGTTTCGTCTTCTTTTTTGGCTTTTTGTCAGCCTTCTCTACTACTTTGGCAGTGGGCGGCTCGACTGGTGCCGACACCCTTGCTGTATTGCTGCTAGCTGCAGCTTCTGCCTCCTTGCGGTCTGCAGCTAGCGGAGGCCGCAACCGAGGCTCCGGAAGGAGGCGGCGCTCGATGCCCCTCCATCCGGGCGTTCAGCATGTTGCCGAACTGCTCTCGGCTGGACCGCAGCGCCTCCTCCATGATGCGCTTGAGACCTTCCTCGTTGTTATCCTGCGGTTTTCGGCGCATCTCGGCCACCTCTCTGCGCAGTTCGGCCAACTGGCCCGAAAGCTGTGCGTTAGCAGCTTCCAGGCGGGCCACCTCCTCTGACATGGTCAGAGCTCTAAGTTCCGCTACCGCACCTTTGATGGTGTCAGCGGCAGTCTTCAGAGCCCTGACGAAAGTACCCTTCAGGTTGCCCGACTTGTCGGCAACCTGGAGCACCACGTCTAACGCCTGCTGGACTGTCGTGTCCAAAGCGGCGGACGTCTTCGGTGCGTCCTCGGCATGCTCATCTGTCTGTCGGTTCGCTCTGCGGGCCGCTCTCTCTTCCAGCGCCAACTTGGCCGTTTCGTTGTAAACGGCTAACGCGTCCTCCGTTTGGAAGCGATCCGTCTTCGCCTTCGACTTCGCTTCGCGGAGCTCTTCCTGCGACTTCCCTATGCCCACGTATCTTCCATGGGTGGGCGGACGGCCTCGCCCCCTCTTAGTGGCGGGTTTTAGCCACCTGCTCACTGAGGATTCCGAATTATCACCCAGCTGCACGCTCGCGTCGCTCTCAGAGCCAGAGCAGCTTTCCTCAGCGTGAGTCCGCTTCGCACCCTTCTGCCTCTTCTGTGTCATCTCCTTGGGTGTGTCATCTCCCGACTCCACCGTCATCATGCTGCAGACCGACGAGTCCGACTCGGAGAGTCGCACAGGCCGGGCAGCTAGTCCTTCATTCAAGCCAAGGTCGTTGGTTTCAGCGCGCGCCATCGGGGCGCCCACCTCCACCGATCACCAGGGCGCGCCCCGGAATACCGTCTGGCCCCGGAGCTGTCCTCTTGGAACGGAGCCTAAGGACAGCAGCGGACAACTCCGCCTCGGTGACCGGGGGCGCCAGATCTCGTTCGTCTCGTTCGCTGCGCAGTGGGGCCATCGATGGAGGGACGAACTCTCTACGCTCCGGGAACAGCGCGCTCGCAACGCTCTCCAGAAGGTGTGGCTGGAGAGTGGTGGTGTGCGGGGGTGTCCAGGGTCGGAGTTTTTGTCTCACGACCCGGTACGGTCTCCCCCACGGATCCCTGTCGAGGGTCTCGAGCCACTCCGTCCACGCCGCTTCCTTCGCCTGTGCTATGGCCTTTTGGAGCGTAACACAGGCGTCTCTGTAGGCGGTGTAAAGGGCCGCCTCCAGATCATGGTCGCGGACTCTCCTCCGTCTGCATCGGCGTACTGGCGGCGGGCCGCAACGCAGGCTCTCCGTAGCTGACGGAGTTCCGGCCGCCACCAGTATACGCGGCGACGTGGAGTCTGAGGCTTGACTCTCGGCATCGCCACATCGCAAATGCGGAACAGGGCGGCGCCGAGTCGGTCAGCCTCTCGGTCGACCTGGACGACCGGGTCGGAACCGGCGCACCAGGCCTCCACGATGGCCGCCTCTTTTGCCAACTGGCTGTCGAGACGGCCCAGACTCCACCGCGGACCTTCTGACCGCACAACAGCGGGCCGGACGACCGGTGCCGCGGAGACATCGTATCGGATGTATCGATGATCCGATAGAGTCTCCACGGCCGTCTCCACCCTCCAGTCTCGAACACGGCGGGCTAGGGCGATGGACGCGAACGTTACGTCCACGATCGACTCGCCCTGCTGCCGCACGCACGTGCTCTCCGACCCACTGTTGATCACCGCGAGGCCCAGTGACACAGCCCACTCCTCCAGCGCCTCGCCCCTGGCGTCCGTCGAAGGGGAACCCCAAGCCGTAGATTTGGCATTGAAGTCCCCCGCGACTAACACCGGGTTGGGCGATGCCTGCCCGACCAGAGCCCCGACCTCAACGAGTAGCTGTTCAAACTCCGCGAGACTCCGGTTGGGCGAGGCGTAAACGCCCACGATCGCCACACCCCCGACTGCAGCGACTACGAACCCTCTGCCCCTGGCTACCCCTTCGATAGCAGGGGAACCAGCGACGGCAGGGGCGACGATCGCCACCACTCCCTCGTGGTCGGACACCCAGTCGTCCCGTAAATGAACGACATAGGGCTCCGAGACCACCGCCACGTCGATTTGCCACTCTGCCATGCTTTGGACTAGCAGGTCCTGGGCCCTGGCAGAGTGGTTGATGTTCGCCTGGAGACAGCGCCGGGCCATTATTGGGCGGTCTCCATAGGCTCCTCCACAGTCCTCTGGGACGCGGTGACGGGCCCTTTCGCCACCGCTCCTCCCTTCTTTGAGGCGAGACGAGTTTTGCTGCCCTGGCACGCCTTGCTACCGACGGCATGTGCCGCAGGCTTACCGGCCGCTGAGCACACGATACAATTGGCTTCAGCGGCGGTACACTCCCTGGCCCTGTGATCGGGAAGGCCGCAGCGGAAGCACAGACGGCTGCGGTCGACACCCCTATCACATTTGGCCCCCATGTGGCCCCCCTCCAAGCACCTGAAGCAGCGCAGCGGCCTCGGCTCGAGCAGTCTCACTCGTGCCGAGACCCACCCCACCTTGACGCGGCCCACCTCCAGCACTCTTTTTGCCGCCGCCACCGGGCAGCTCATCCAGAGGGAGCCGGAGCCGCCGGAGCGCCGGGCAATAACACCCGGTTTTATTGCTCCAGCGGAACAACCCCCCTCTTCGGCGACCGCAGACACCACCTCCACCGCAGTCACCGAGTCGTCCAGGTCCAAGATTCTCAACTCGACACACTTAGTCGGTCTATGGACCTGGACCGCGTCCGAGCTGAGGACCTCGCGGAGCTTGACCGCCAGGGCATCCGCCGCCTTCTCCGCGTCGTTGGTACCCGGCGGGACCTCCAGCATCCGTGCCCCCGTGCCGTCGTGCGGGAAGCGCACAGAGGTGAGGCCTACCTCGCCGAGCTTAATTCGGCTTTTGGCCTCGGCGAGAACATCCTCATACCTCACCCCTTTCTCCTCGGCACCGGGCTTCAGGGTGATGGTGATCACCGCGGTGCGAGGAGAGCGAAGTTTCCTTCCGGGACGCCTT
>NW_025920031.1:15000-19988 GCF_905147765.1 Vanessa atalanta | reverse complement strand
ATTCGCTTTACCGGATGGGACTGTTAATTATCGACGCCAGCTATCCTGAGGGAAACTTCGGACGGAACCAGCTACTAGATGGTTCGATTAGTCTTTCGCCCCTATACCCAGTTCCGACGATCGATTTGCACGTCAGAATCGCTACGGTCCTCCATCAGGGTTTCCCCTGACTTCGACCTGACCAGGCATAGTTCACCATCTTTCGGGTCCCAGCATCTGTGCTCAGAGCGCGCCTGCATTCACGGATTGGAAACGAGACGCCTCGGGAGTGCGAGAGATCGATCGAGACCGAAGCTCCATCCTCCCTGAGCGCGCGTGTTTAGCGCGCGCCTTCACTTTCGTTGCGCCTTTCAGTTTTATGTATAAATATCTCAATGACTCGCACACATGCTAGACTCCTTGGTCCGTGTTTCAAGACGGGTCCTGCGAGTGCCCGAAAATGAATCATCGCAGACGGATACGCGCACAGTCCGAGACAACACGGCAGCGACGACAGCAGCGCCGCGTCGACGTCCGCACTCGGGCAGGACATCGACAAACGACGTTCGCTTGCGTCGGGCCGGACGCGCGTGAGACGCGTGCGCGATTCGTATTATAAGTACGATTTTGTACTACCGTCCGACGGCCGGTCGGCCACCGTCACGGTCCAATAGACGTGCGCGAACACGACGACTGGACTCCCGAACGGCGCTTAGACCGACATCGAACGGGTCGCGATGTATTACTGAGAGAGAAGTGCACGCCGTCGACGAACGTCGACGGACGCGACCCGTGCCCCACGACGCACCCGCGAGGGGAGGTATGAGACATCGAGGCGCGCGCCCGTACGCCGTCGAATGACGATGAATCTCTCCGTTCGTTCATTCGAGTTTCGCAGGTTTACCCCTGAACGGTTTCACGTACTCTTGAACTCTCTCTTCAAAGTTCTTTTCAACTTTCCCTCACGGTACTTGTTCGCTATCGGTCTCGCGGTAATATTTAGCCTTAGATGGAGTTTACCACCCACTTAGGGCTGCACTCTCAAGCAACCCGACTCTGAGGAGCGTACCTCTCGCCGTCTCGCTCCGTCGCTACGGGCCTGGCACCCTCTACGGGAAAACGGCCCCGTTCAAGACGAACTTGGACAGGAGTGGCGACGACGAGAAAGCGATACCTCCCGAACACCACATCTCCCGCGATCGTTACAACCGCGGGATTCAGTGCTGGGCTATTTCCTGTTCGCTCGCCGCTACTAAGGAAATCCTGGTTAGTTTCTTTTCCTCCGCTTACTAATATGCTTAAATTCGGCGGGTGATCCTCCCTGATCTGAGGCCAACGATAAAAAAAACGAGGCAGACGCGATATCCGTCAACGCGACGGCGCCGCTTTCGTCGAGACGAGAGAGAATTTTCATTCCGATCGTTCCGACGTCGGCGTCGACGCGCTCTTCGGACGTCGAGTCCGCCTACTCGATATATATACAATATATATATATATATACGAATGTTTCGATGTCATCACGTTCAACGATGCGAGCGCGCTTTATTTACACATCATATAAACACGTTCGTCTCGTATACGTCGTAACGATCGCGGAGCTTTTGTATTCGAAATTTTGACATTAGAGTATGAACAAAAGAAACGCACGTACTCGATAATCACGAGACGAAGAGATCACCTAAACTCCGATTACCCTCTTTGATCGAGAACAACTCAATGAAACGATCGAAAGGTCGGAGATGGGCGCTCCTCGTCTGGCGACGAGCGACGCTCTCAGTCTCTCTGACGTCGCATAACGAAACTCCGTGACGTAAACGTACACACGAACGCGTATATAAAAATATAAATAATATATACACACACACGCATGTAAACGTAAACATACATACACATCGTATTTGTTATATTTGAACGGACCGAGAACGAGATTTATATTAAGTATATTTAAACACGTAATATAACACATCGAACGCGGATACCGTCATATGTTCGAGAAACGTCAGTCAGTCTATTGAGTCGGTTACGAAATAATAGACATTACGACATTAAACATTGAACAGTGTGGTTTATATTTTTATACAGCCGGCCCTCAGACAGGAGTGGTCCTGGATGTTTCTCCACGGACCGCAATGTGCGTTCGAAATGTCGATGTTCAAATGTGTCCTGCAGTTCACACTATGACGCGCAGTTAACTGCGTTCTTCATCGACCCGCGAGCCAAGTGATCCACCGTCCAGGGTAATGGTTTTTAATTTGTTTTATTTTTATAATTTCTACGATCACTCGAACGATTCTATACGCCAGTGATATGAGTTTATTTTTTTTTTATTTTTTTTTTTTTTTTCGTTTTTTTCTCTTATTTTTAGTATACAGAGAAAAATTCAAAAAATTAAAAAAAAAAAAAAAAAAAGTTAAAAAAAAAAAAAAGTACAAAAAAAAAAAAAAGAAATATACATTTTATTTGAAGATGACGATGTGCGTTAACACATCGTACTTTCCTCGAAATCGACATCGAAAAATATCAGAATAGGACGCGTTACACGACTCTGGACTCTGACTCGGACACACTGCTGTGTGAGAGAGAGAGAGTGAGAATCGCGTCCTCGCATCGAAACGACACATTCCGAACGTCGATATTTGTGTTTTACAATTTTATTATCGTTCATTATCGCACTCTTTCGAGATTGATAATTTACGTTAATGATCCTTCCGCAGGTTCCCCTACGGAAACCTTGTTACGACTTTTACTTCCTCTAAATGATCAAGTTTGGTCAACTTCCCAGCAACGCCGACGGCCGTGAAGCCACCGCGTGTCGGTCCGAAGACCTCACTAAATCATTCAATCGGTAGTAGCGACGGGCGGTGTGTACAAAGGGCAGGGACGTAATCAACGCGAGCTTATGACTCGCGCTTACTAGGAATTCCTCGTTTATGGGGGATAATTGCAAACCCCAATCCCCAGCACGAAGGAGTTTCAACGGGTTGCCCGGGCCTCTAGGCCAGGGAGAACATGCTGATTCCTTCAGTGTAGCGCGCGTGCGGCCCAGGACATCTAAGGGCATCACAGACCTGTTATTGCTCAATCTCGTGCGGCTCGAAGCCGCCGGTCCCTCTAAGAAGAATTTTAATACGCCGCCAGTGAGTTGCTCGACCGAAATCGAGCACACCTAAATGACGACGCCTATTTAGCAGGCTAGAGTCTCGTTCGTTACCGGAATTAACCAGACAAATCGCTCCACCAACTAAGAACGGCCATGCACCACCACCCACCGAATCAAGAAAGAGCTATTAATCTGTCAATCCTTCCGGTGTCCGGGCCTGGTGAGATTTCCCGTGTTGAGTCAAATTAAGCCGCAGGCTCCACTCCTGGTGGTGCCCTTCCGTCAATTCCTTTAAGTTTCAGCTTTGCAACCATACTCCCCCCGGAGTCCAAAATCTTTGGTTTCCCGGAAGCTGCCCGCCGAGCCATTGTAGTAACGTCGGCGGATCGCTAGATGACATATTTACGGTTAGAACTAGGGCGGTATCTAATCGCCTTCGAACCTCTAACTTTCGTTCTTGATTGATGAAAACACCTTTGGCAAATGCTTTCGCTGATGTTCGTCTTGCGACGATCCAAGAATTTCACCTCTAACGTCGCAATACGAATGCCCCCAGTTATCCCTATTAATCATTACCTCGGAGTTCTGAAAACCAACAAAATAGAACCGAGATCATATTCTATTATTCCATGCACGAAATATTCAAGCGGCATTTTGAGCCCGCTTTGAGCACTCTAATTTGTTCAAAGTAAAATTGTCGGCCCATCTCGACACTCACTGAAGAGCACCGCGATAGGATTTTGATATTGAACCGGCGTTTTACCGCCGGCTCACCGACGATATGCTCCGCAGACGTGTCAGTATCACCGCGGATGCGGTGCACCGACAGCGCGGCGCACAAATGCAACTACGAGCTTTTTAACCGCAACAATTTTAGTATACGCTATTGGAGCTGGAATTACCGCGGCTGCTGGCACCAGACTTGCCCTCCAATTGTTCCTCGTTAAAATATTTAAAGTGTACTCATTCCGATTACGAGGCCTCGAAAGAGTCCCGTATCGTTATTTTTCGTCACTACCTCCCCGTGCCGGGAGTGGGTAATTTGCGCGCCTGCTGCCTTCCTTGGATGTGGTAGCCGTTTCTCAGGCTCCCTCTCCGGAATCGAACCCTGATTCCCCGTTACCCGTGACAACCATGGTAGTCGCAGAAACTACCATCGAAAGTTGATAAGGCAGACATTTGAAAGATGCGTCGCCGGTACTGGACCATGCGATCGGCAAAAGTTATCCAGATTCATCAAAATTAACGACTTCGGACGAGACGCCCTCCGTCGATTGGTTTTGATCTAATAAAAGCACTCATCCCATCACTGGTCAGAGTTCTGATTGCATGTATTAGCTCTAGAATTACCACAGTTATCCAAGTAACTGAGTAAGATCTAAGGAACCAAAACTGATATATTGAGCCATTCGCGGTATCGCCTTAATACGGCTTGCACTGAGACATGCATGGCTTAATCTTTGAGACAAGCATATAACTACTGGCAGGATCAACCAGGGAGCTAACCGAGACTTGTTGAAGTCGTCAATTACTCTTCTCGTTTCATATTCGCATATAAAATACACACAAACTTATGCATGCATGTACAATATACGCACAGTATGAAACGAGCGTCTCACCGTATCGTCGATCGCGTTAGACGCGATAGATTTTAACGGTTGACTCTTATAAAAATTTATATGAGACACAAACGCGCTTTAAGCACGCGCGCGCGCGTGCGCTATAATATATAACGCGACGACAGCGGCGGCGGCGGCGGCGGCGGAGGCGTCTTCACATAATGACACATAACGGTCACGAATTCGAACGTTCTAAACGAGATCGAGTTTTTTTTTCAAAATAACACTTCGCACACGACGTGTACGTATGTATTGTTCAACGATTATTATCGTAAAACATTGGGATCGAC
>NW_025920031.1:5000-7500 GCF_905147765.1 Vanessa atalanta | reverse complement strand
AAGCCACCGCGTGTCGGTCCGAAGACCTCACTAAATCATTCAATCGGTAGTAGCGACGGGCGGTGTGTACAAAGGGCAGGGACGTAATCAACGCGAGCTTATGACTCGCGCTTACTAGGAATTCCTCGTTTATGGGGGATAATTGCAAACCCCAATCCCCAGCACGAAGGAGTTTCAACGGGTTGCCCGGGCCTCTAGGCCAGGGAGAACATGCTGATTCCTTCAGTGTAGCGCGCGTGCGGCCCAGGACATCTAAGGGCATCACAGACCTGTTATTGCTCAATCTCGTGCGGCTCGAAGCCGCCGGTCCCTCTAAGAAGAATTTTAATACGCCGCCAGTGAGTTGCTCGACCGAAATCGAGCACACCTAAATGACGACGCCTATTTAGCAGGCTAGAGTCTCGTTCGTTACCGGAATTAACCAGACAAATCGCTCCACCAACTAAGAACGGCCATGCACCACCACCCACCGAATCAAGAAAGAGCTATTAATCTGTCAATCCTTCCGGTGTCCGGGCCTGGTGAGATTTCCCGTGTTGAGTCAAATTAAGCCGCAGGCTCCACTCCTGGTGGTGCCCTTCCGTCAATTCCTTTAAGTTTCAGCTTTGCAACCATACTCCCCCCGGAGTCCAAAATCTTTGGTTTCCCGGAAGCTGCCCGCCGAGCCATTGTAGTAACGTCGGCGGATCGCTAGATGACATATTTACGGTTAGAACTAGGGCGGTATCTAATCGCCTTCGAACCTCTAACTTTCGTTCTTGATTGATGAAAACACCTTTGGCAAATGCTTTCGCTGATGTTCGTCTTGCGACGATCCAAGAATTTCACCTCTAACGTCGCAATACGAATGCCCCCAGTTATCCCTATTAATCATTACCTCGGAGTTCTGAAAACCAACAAAATAGAACCGAGATCATATTCTATTATTCCATGCACGAAATATTCAAGCGGCATTTTGAGCCCGCTTTGAGCACTCTAATTTGTTCAAAGTAAAATTGTCGGCCCATCTCGACACTCACTGAAGAGCACCGCGATAGGATTTTGATATTGAACCGGCGTTTTACCGCCGGCTCACCGACGATATGCTCCGCAGACGTGTCAGTATCACCGCGGATGCGGTGCACCGACAGCGCGGCGCACAAATGCAACTACGAGCTTTTTAACCGCAACAATTTTAGTATACGCTATTGGAGCTGGAATTACCGCGGCTGCTGGCACCAGACTTGCCCTCCAATTGTTCCTCGTTAAAATATTTAAAGTGTACTCATTCCGATTACGAGGCCTCGAAAGAGTCCCGTATCGTTATTTTTCGTCACTACCTCCCCGTGCCGGGAGTGGGTAATTTGCGCGCCTGCTGCCTTCCTTGGATGTGGTAGCCGTTTCTCAGGCTCCCTCTCCGGAATCGAACCCTGATTCCCCGTTACCCGTGACAACCATGGTAGTCGCAGAAACTACCATCGAAAGTTGATAAGGCAGACATTTGAAAGATGCGTCGCCGGTACTGGACCATGCGATCGGCAAAAGTTATCCAGATTCATCAAAATTAACGACTTCGGACGAGACGCCCTCCGTCGATTGGTTTTGATCTAATAAAAGCACTCATCCCATCACTGGTCAGAGTTCTGATTGCATGTATTAGCTCTAGAATTACCACAGTTATCCAAGTAACTGAGTAAGATCTAAGGAACCAAAACTGATATATTGAGCCATTCGCGGTATCGCCTTAATACGGCTTGCACTGAGACATGCATGGCTTAATCTTTGAGACAAGCATATAACTACTGGCAGGATCAACCAGGGAGCTAACCGAGACTTGTTGAAGTCGTCAATTACTCTTCTCGTTTCATATTCGCATATAAAATACACACAAACTTATGCATGCATGTACAATATACGCACAGTATGAAACGAGCGTCTCACCGTATCGTCGATCGCGTTAGACGCGATAGATTTTAACGGTTGACTCTTATAAAAATTTATATGAGACACAAACGCGCTTTAAGCACGCGCGCGCGCGTGCGCTATAATATATAACGCGACGACAGCGGCGGCGGCGGCGGCGGCGGAGGCGTCTTCACATAATGACACATAACGGTCACGAATTCGAACGTTCTAAACGAGATCGAGTTTTTTTTTCAAAATAACACTTCGCACACGACGTGTACGTATGTATTGTTCAACGATTATTATCGTAAAACATTGGGATCGACGCCCGGTGTTTGAGTGATCGTACCGATACTCGGGTTGTGTATTTTTTGTACATGATAAATGTAAAAATTAACAAAAAGAATTTTAGAAACGACCGTTCATATATAATATAAAAATTATACACACTATACGAATACACTGAATCTTTTAAGAACTCCGTCTCTAACGTTTTCTCATATCGTCGCGACGTCGCAGATCGACTACAATGAATCAACATTTATTCCATGAGGATAGATTGTAGCGAGAGCGACGACGACGACGATAAGAGGAAGAGCGCATGAGGCAGAGAGAT
>NW_025920030.1:17500-20829 GCF_905147765.1 Vanessa atalanta | reverse complement strand
TAAGCCGCTGTTGTGGCTTGAGAGGCGCCTTGGAGATATTGTCCAGGGCCTTACGCACCTCCTGCTCGAGCATCAGAGCGCCGGACGACTCAAAGTCCACGCCGAGATAACGCCAACGTTCCACGCAAGACACCTGTCGAAGTTTCTTCCTACCGACAGAGAACACCCTCTCCGTCAGGTAGTGGTGCTTCTTGCGTTTCCCGTCAGGTACCATCGATAAGGCGGAGCTTTTACCATGGTTGATATTGAGGCCGACCATTTCAGCCACCTGCACAACACGATCGATGGATTCCTGCATCCCTACTTTCGAGCCTGCAAGCAGGACTAGGTCATCAGCATAGGCTAGGGCCGAGATTTGCTCATTCTCCAACCTATAACCGACTCCCTTTGGCAGCGATGCAAGAATTAGGTCCAGCGCCATGTTGAACAATATGGGTGAAAGGGGGTCCCCCTGTCTCACTCCGCGACCCATCTTTACAGGTTTACCAACCTTACCCTTGACGGCTAGTACAGTGCTAGCCGTTTCGTATAAGTTGGCCACATAGCTGCAGAATCCATCAGGCAGTCCTCTCGCCCTAAGCAAATCGACAAGAGCCGCATGCGACACCGTATCGAATGCCTTGGAGAAATCGAGCACCGCAATGTGGCATTCTCGCAGCTTTTTCCTGCTATCCCCCAGCACCGCGTCGAGCACGGCTGTGTTCTCTAGAGTGCCATCTGCACTCACGAACCCGCGCTGACGCATGTCGGGTGGGCAACAGGCGAGCAGTCTCTTCGCCAGGATACTGTGCATGTGTCTGAGTGGTATCGACGCAATAGATATTGGCCGATAGTCACCCGGGCACTTTGGAGCATCACTTTTCGGGATAAAGACTGTTCGGCACTGCCGCAATGGATCGGGAATGGAACCTTGTACCATCCAATGGTTGAATATTTCCGCCTTCGATGATGCAGGAATGGCTCGCCAGTCTTCCGCACGAATTCCATCCGGACCCGGCGCAGTCCTCATGTCTATGCTGGACGCTTTCACCTCATCGATCGTGATCGGCGCCCACAGCTTGGTGTAGTCGTCCACACCCCCGGAGGGGAGCCCACGCCGAAGGCTTTTTAGGGCCTCAGACGTGGGACCCGAGGCGCTAGACACGGTTTCGAGGATCGGTCGCCAAAAGGTTTCCATCTCCTCTAGGCCATGCCTCGCGTCCCGGGTGTGTCCGTCTATTACTTCAGCTGCTGCACGACTGGGACACTTCCGAAACAACTCCTGCATCCTTGCGTACTCTACTCGTCTCCGCTTTCGGCGCGACATTGAGTCTGACGCAGCTTGGATGTCACAATCATAATTCTTACGGCGTCGGCGACTCCTGGTTTTCGCCCCCGGCTCGCAGCGCCGCTTCCGTCTCTCGACCGCCCGAAGGAGGTCTTCGAGAACATGCGCCGCGTTCGGGCCGATTGGGGTTTCTACCGTTTGGCAGGGTTCAGCGACAGGTGGGTCTTCAGGGTTGCCCCTATAACGATCGAAGGCCGCGCTTCCAAGGCACCTTCAGTGCTCGAACCCCCTCTCGCAATGGAATCAGCAGCCGAGAACGCCAATTCCTCCAGGCAGGTTTGCACCAACCCTTTGTATTTGACGCTACGGCGCTGACCCTTAACCGCCTCCAGCGTCCTATGGAGCTGGGGTAGTTTGGCGAGAAGGTCTACGTTACCGCACTTCCCGGTATCTCTTGTCAGCTGCGCCTCGACTCGTGCCATGAGGAGCAACTCTTCCTCATTCCACCTGCGCTTCACCGAAGCTGGAGCCGCTTCTGCGTTGGCCTCGACGGGATGGGCTCTACGCTTGTGAACCCCTAGTCCCGTCTTGGTGTTGAATGTGCGGTTGCACATTGGACAGATCCAACCAGGCGCCCGCCCAACAGTCCCGCCGGGAACGTCGGGTCGAACCACCGGGGAGGGAATGACCGTGCTCCCCGATTCCTGTGGGAGATCGGGGCGGTCGAATAAATTCTTATTTCGACTTGTTGCAAGGTAAATTCCCCTGGTGGCCGGGCCGCAAACCCAACCACGGGGTTCGCCCACGGTTTTTGCTAGGTCCCAACCGAAGAAAACCGCTAGGCTTGAAGGTCTCCGTAGAGACCAACCATCGGGACTGCTGTGAGGGATCTCACCTCACAGCCACACCTGGATTACAACCTAAGATGGAAGCTGTCGCACCACTTGATAGAATCCAGGGGCAAGCCTGACTCCGCCCTCCACCCCCGCTGACGTATCTATTAAGACCGTTTCAGCGATGGTGGAGGTAGGAGTGGAACAGTGCTTGTGGCCTCGTCGAATAGAAGTTGGATTAGGATAATTGCACCAACGAGGCATGCAGCGCCGCAACGGCTACTTCCGGGCTGCCTAATTTAGGTGCGGATCCCCCCCCCCCACATTAGCTTTGGCAGCGGCGCCACGGGCAGGCTGTGGGTAGGAGTTGGGCGTCGTGACTAAGTCACTCTTCCCCTTTGTCAGGTCGGTCGGGCATTCTTCGTATCCCCGAAACTAGCCGGCGGGCTCGGAAATCCGTGCTCCGATCGACCTGTGAGTTTCTAAGACAACATCTTCCCCGTTAGGGGTGTGAGCATTCCACCAAGACAATGCCACATGTATCAGTCCAGATTGCATACATATTACATGTAATGTGTACACAGACACAACCGCCATAGGCCAGAGCAAGGCAAGCTCACAGCTTAAGAGAGTCATAGTTACTCCCGCCGTTTACCCGCGCTTGCTTGAATTTCTTCACGTTGACATTCAGAGCACTGGGCAGAAATCACATTGCGTCAACACCCGCGAGGGCCATCGCAATGCTTTGTTTTAATTAGACAGTCGGATTCCCCTTGTCCGTGCCAGTTCTGAGCTGACCGTTGAACGGCGGTCGTACAGTACCGCGCCGATCGCGCACGAGACGAACCGACGCGGACTTACGGCTAGGAAGATCCGCGGAAGGCCGGAACGCGGGTCCGGATTCCGCACGAACGTCCCGAGAGACGAACGAGCGTCGACCAGGCCCGGCACCGGCCGCATCCGCTTCCCGTCCAAACCCGACACGCCCCGGTCCTCAGAGCCAATCCTTATTCCGAAGTTACGGATCCAATTTGCCGACTTCCCTTACCTACATTATTCTATCGACTAGAGGCTCTTCACCTTGGAGACCTGCTGCGGATATGGGTACGAACCGGCGCGACATCTCCACGTACATCCCTCACCTGAATTTTCAAGGTCCGCAGAGAGTATCCGGACACCGCCGCAAATGCGGTGCTCTTCGCGTTCCGAACCATATCTCCCTTCTATAG
>NW_025920030.1:10000-15000 GCF_905147765.1 Vanessa atalanta | reverse complement strand
TAAACTCCGATTACCCTCTTTGATCGAGAACAACTCAATGAAACGATCGAAAGGTCGGAGATGGGCGCTCCTCGTCTGGCGACGAGCGACGCTCTCAGTCTCTCTGACGTCGCATAACGAAACTCCGTGACGTAAACGTACACACGAACGCGTATATAAAAATATAAATAATATATACACACACACGCATGTAAACGTAAACATACATACACATCGTATTTGTTATATTTGAACGGACCGAGAACGAGATTTATATTAAGTATATTTAAACACGTAATATAACACATCGAACGCGGATACCGTCATATGTTCGAGAAACGTCAGTCAGTCTATTGAGTCGGTTACGAAATAATAGACATTACGACATTAAACATTGAACAGTGTGGTTTATATTTTTATACAGCCGGCCCTCAGACAGGAGTGGTCCTGGATGTTTCTCCACGGACCGCAATGTGCGTTCGAAATGTCGATGTTCAAATGTGTCCTGCAGTTCACACTATGACGCGCAGTTAACTGCGTTCTTCATCGACCCGCGAGCCAAGTGATCCACCGTCCAGGGTAATGGTTTTTAATTTGTTTTATTTTTATAATTTCTACGATCACTCGAACGATTCTATACGCCAGTGATATGAGTTTATTTTTTTTTTATTTTTATTTTTTTTTTTGTTTTTTTCTCTTATTTTTAGTATACAGAGAAAAATTCAAAAAATAAAAAAAAAAAAAAAAAAAAAGTTAAAAAAAAAAAAAAGTACAAAAAAAAAAAAAAGAAATATACATTTTATTTGAAGATGACGATGTGCGTTAACACATCGTACTTTCCTCGAAATCGACATCGAAAAATATCAGAATAGGACGCGTTACACGACTCTGGACTCTGACTCGGACACACTGCTGTGTGAGAGAGAGAG
The DNA here is from genome assembly GCF_905147765.1 of Vanessa atalanta. Taxonomy (NCBI): domain Eukaryota; kingdom Metazoa; phylum Arthropoda; class Insecta; order Lepidoptera; family Nymphalidae; genus Vanessa; species Vanessa atalanta. The sequence goes on along the minus strand of NW_025920030.1, from coordinate 14,092 downwards.
AGTGAGAATCGCGTCCTCGCATCGAAACGACACATTCCGAACGTCGATATTTGTGTTTTAGAATTTTATTATCGTTCATTATCGCACTCTTTCGAGATTGATAATTTACGTTAATGATCCTTCCGCAGGTTCCCCTACGGAAACCTTGTTACGACTTTTACTTCCTCTAAATGATCAAGTTTGGTCAACTTCCCAGCAACGCCGACGGCCGTGAAGCCACCGCGTGTCGGTCCGAAGACCTCACTAAATCATTCAATCGGTAGTAGCGACGGGCGGTGTGTACAAAGGGCAGGGACGTAATCAACGCGAGCTTATGACTCGCGCTTACTAGGAATTCCTCGTTTATGGGGGATAATTGCAAACCCCAATCCCCAGCACGAAGGAGTTTCAACGGGTTGCCCGGGCCTCTAGGCCAGGGAGAACATGCTGATTCCTTCAGTGTAGCGCGCGTGCGGCCCAGGACATCTAAGGGCATCACAGACCTGTTATTGCTCAATCTCGTGCGGCTCGAAGCCGCCGGTCCCTCTAAGAAGAATTTTAATACGCCGCCAGTGAGTTGCTCGACCGAAATCGAGCACACCTAAATGACGACGCCTATTTAGCAGGCTAGAGTCTCGTTCGTTACCGGAATTAACCAGACAAATCGCTCCACCAACTAAGAACGGCCATGCACCACCACCCACCGAATCAAGAAAGAGCTATTAATCTGTCAATCCTTCCGGTGTCCGGGCCTGGTGAGATTTCCCGTGTTGAGTCAAATTAAGCCGCAGGCTCCACTCCTGGTGGTGCCCTTCCGTCAATTCCTTTAAGTTTCAGCTTTGCAACCATACTCCCCCCGGAGTCCAAAATCTTTGGTTTCCCGGAAGCTGCCCGCCGAGCCATTGTAGTAACGTCGGCGGATCGCTAGATGACATATTTACGGTTAGAACTAGGGCGGTATCTAATCGCCTTCGAACCTCTAACTTTCGTTCTTGATTGATGAAAACACCTTTGGCAAATGCTTTCGCTGATGTTCGTCTTGCGACGATCCAAGAATTTCACCTCTAACGTCGCAATACGAATGCCCCCAGTTATCCCTATTAATCATTACCTCGGAGTTCTGAAAACCAACAAAATAGAACCGAGATCATATTCTATTATTCCATGCACGAAATATTCAAGCGGCATTTTGAGCCCGCTTTGAGCACTCTAATTTGTTCAAAGTAAAATTGTCGGCCCATCTCGACACTCACTGAAGAGCACCGCGATAGGATTTTGATATTGAACCGGCGTTTTACCGCCGGCTCACCGACGATATGCTCCGCAGACGTGTCAGTATCACCGCGGATGCGGTGCACCGACAGCGCGGCGCACAAATGCAACTACGAGCTTTTTAACCGCAACAATTTTAGTATACGCTATTGGAGCTGGAATTACCGCGGCTGCTGGCACCAGACTTGCCCTCCAATTGTTCCTCGTTAAAATATTTAAAGTGTACTCATTCCGATTACGAGGCCTCGAAAGAGTCCCGTATCGTTATTTTTCGTCACTACCTCCCCGTGCCGGGAGTGGGTAATTTGCGCGCCTGCTGCCTTCCTTGGATGTGGTAGCCGTTTCTCAGGCTCCCTCTCCGGAATCGAACCCTGATTCCCCGTTACCCGTGACAACCATGGTAGTCGCAGAAACTACCATCGAAAGTTGATAAGGCAGACATTTGAAAGATGCGTCGCCGGTACTGGACCATGCGATCGGCAAAAGTTATCCAGATTCATCAAAATTAACGACTTCGGACGAGACGCCCTCCGTCGATTGGTTTTGATCTAATAAAAGCACTCATCCCATCACTGGTCAGAGTTCTGATTGCATGTATTAGCTCTAGAATTACCACAGTTATCCAAGTAACTGAGTAAGATCTAAGGAACCAAAACTGATATATTGAGCCATTCGCGGTATCGCCTTAATACGGCTTGCACTGAGACATGCATGGCTTAATCTTTGAGACAAGCATATAACTACTGGCAGGATCAACCAGGGAGCTAACCGAGACTTGTTGAAGTCGTCAATTACTCTTCTCGTTTCATATTCGCATATAAAATACACACAAACTTATGCATGCATGTACAATATACGCACAGTATGAAACGAGCGTCTCACCGTATCGTCGATCGCGTTAGACGCGATAGATTTTAACGGTTGACTCTTATAAAAATTTATATGAGACACAAACGCGCTTTAAGCACGCGCGCGCGCGTGCGTGCGCTATAATATATAACGCGACGACAGCGGCGGCGGCGGCGGCGGCGGCGGAGGCGTCTTCACATAATGACACATAACGGTCACGAATTCGAACGTTCTAAACGAGATCGAGTTTTTTTTTCAAAATAACACTTCGCACACGACGTGTACGTATGTATTGTTCAACGATTATTATCGTAAAACATTGGGATCGACGCCCGGTGTTTGAGTGATCGTACCGATACTCGGGTTGTGTATTTTTTGTACATGATAAATGTAAAAATTAACAAAAAGAATTTTAGAAACGACCGTTCATATATAATATAAAAATTATACACACTATACGAATACACTGAATCTTTTAAGAACTCCGTCTCTAACGTTTTCTCATATCGTCGCGACGTCGCAGATCGACTACAATGAATCAACATTTATTCCATGAGGATAGATTGTAGCGAGAGCGACGACGACGACGATAAGAGGAAGAGCGCATGAGGCAGAGAGATCTACGTGCGTCCGTCGGTCGGCACAGTTTTACAGAACGAAAAAGAATCTTTTTATCATTTTCACGTGTGTCAGTGAATATCCCCAGCGGTCGAGACGAATCGTACGTACATACTTGGTTGTTACACTACGTAAAGTATAATATAACGCGATACGACGAATCGAGAGACACGCCAGAAGACACGCAACAAAGACGACAAATGAAAACGATAATAACATTTTTTTCGTTATACAAGAGTACTGATCCGGTCACTTCGCGTCTAACATCAATTTTTGAATGTTCGACGTTCGAACCGTCACTACTCCATATATATGCCTGACGATGAGTATGACATTCGGCTCGTTCGAACGGAATGTATTTTTTTTTTTATTATTATTATTATTTTATTATGTTTCTCATATTCGATCTGATATCATAAGACGACGAACCCCAGAACACGCACCCCCCCCCCCCCTCCCCAACCCCCTCCCCCCCAACTGACACCCCAAACCCTCCAAAATCTCCAAAACTTCGATTATTTTGTTCTATATTTTTATAGATAGTATATGATTATATGATATTATGCAACGTCAATGCAACAACAACGACAACAACAACAACAACAACAACAACAACAACAATAAAAAAAAAAAGAAAAAAAAAAAAAACAACAACAACAACAACAAAGAAAGTTGTATCTTCGTTTATTTAAATTTCACCGGTATTCGTTTATCGAAAAAAAAAAATTTATAATTAAAATTATTATATTTTATAATTAAAATAATAATTATGACGATGACGAATAAATATAATAATAATAATAATAATAAAGAACATGACGCGATTTACGAATGCGTAAATAATGTTAATAATATAATTTTTAAGTTTCATATCAGTCTTGATACCTTAAAATATGTATAATGAAGTAATAAATAAATAGAAATTATCTTTAAAAAAATATCCTGACATAAATGTATTGAATCTCTATAAAAAAATTAAAAAATAATCTAACGAACGCAACGAGCTCTACTCCTACTCTACGAACGTTTTCTCGAACGAAGTGCTCGATGAAAACGTCGAACGTTCGTGTATCGAAAGGAGAGTCGAGATAGAGCTCATATAATGTTAATGTTAATGTTAATGTTAATGTTAATGTATCGAAAATTATATATGTTAATTATTGATATTAAACGTATAAGAAGACTTACGTAATAATATAATAATGAAAATGACGCGAATTACGAACACGCGAGAGACACAGCACGCACAGACACCATCGATACACGAACTAATCGCAACGAACGGGACTCTAACGATTTCAGAGTGTTCGACGAAAACGTGGAACGTTCGTGTATTGAAGAAGTGAAGTCTATCGAGAAGATCATCTCATCCGC
>NW_025920030.1:0-5000 GCF_905147765.1 Vanessa atalanta | reverse complement strand
ATTTAAACACGTAATATAACACATCGAACGCGGATACCGTCATATGTTCGAGAAACGTCAGTCAGTCTATTGAGTCGGTTACGAAATAATAGACATTACGACATTAAACATTGAACAGTGTGGTTTATATTTTTATACAGCCGGCCCTCAGACAGGAGTGGTCCTGGATGTTTCTCCACGGACCGCAATGTGCGTTCGAAATGTCGATGTTCAAATGTGTCCTGCAGTTCACACTATGACGCGCAGTTAACTGCGTTCTTCATCGACCCGCGAGCCAAGTGATCCACCGTCCAGGGTAATGGTTTTTAATTTGTTTTATTTTTATAATTTCTACGATCACTCGAACGATTCTATACGCCAGTGATATGAGTTTATTTTTTTTTATTTTTATTTTTTTTTTTGTTTTTTTCTCTTATTTTTAGAAAAAAAAGAAAAATTAAAAAAAAAAAAAAAAAAAAAAAAAAAAATTAAAAAAAAAAAAAAAGTACAAAAAAAAAAAAAAAGAAATATACATTTTATTTGAAGATGACGATGTGCGTTAACACATCGTACTTTCCTCGAAATCGACATCGAAAAATATCAGAATAGGACGCGTTACACGACTCTGGACTCTGACTCGGACACACTGCTGTGTGAGAGAGAGAGAGTGAGAATCGCGTCCTCGCATCGAAACGACACATTCCGAACGTCGATATTTGTGTTTTAGAATTTTATTATCGTTCATTATCGCACTCTTTCGAGATTGATAATTTACGTTAATGATCCTTCCGCAGGTTCCCCTACGGAAACCTTGTTACGACTTTTACTTCCTCTAAATGATCAAGTTTGGTCAACTTCCCAGCAACGCCGACGGCCGTGAAGCCACCGCGTGTCGGTCCGAAGACCTCACTAAATCATTCAATCGGTAGTAGCGACGGGCGGTGTGTACAAAGGGCAGGGACGTAATCAACGCGAGCTTATGACTCGCGCTTACTAGGAATTCCTCGTTTATGGGGGATAATTGCAAACCCCAATCCCCAGCACGAAGGAGTTTCAACGGGTTGCCCGGGCCTCTAGGCCAGGGAGAACATGCTGATTCCTTCAGTGTAGCGCGCGTGCGGCCCAGGACATCTAAGGGCATCACAGACCTGTTATTGCTCAATCTCGTGCGGCTCGAAGCCGCCGGTCCCTCTAAGAAGAATTTTAATACGCCGCCAGTGAGTTGCTCGACCGAAATCGAGCACACCTAAATGACGACGCCTATTTAGCAGGCTAGAGTCTCGTTCGTTACCGGAATTAACCAGACAAATCGCTCCACCAACTAAGAACGGCCATGCACCACCACCCACCGAATCAAGAAAGAGCTATTAATCTGTCAATCCTTCCGGTGTCCGGGCCTGGTGAGATTTCCCGTGTTGAGTCAAATTAAGCCGCAGGCTCCACTCCTGGTGGTGCCCTTCCGTCAATTCCTTTAAGTTTCAGCTTTGCAACCATACTCCCCCCGGAGTCCAAAATCTTTGGTTTCCGGAAGCTGCCCGCCGAGCCATTGTAGTAACGTCGGCGGATCGCTAGATGACATATTTACGGTTAGAACTAGGGCGGTATCTAATCGCCTTCGAACCTCTAACTTTCGTTCTTGATTGATGAAAACACCTTTGGCAAATGCTTTCGCTGATGTTCGTCTTGCGACGATCCAAGAATTTCACCTCTAACGTCGCAATACGAATGCCCCCAGTTATCCCTATTAATCATTACCTCGGAGTTCTGAAAACCAACAAAATAGAACCGAGATCATATTCTATTATTCCATGCACGAAATATTCAAGCGGCATTTTGAGCCCGCTTTGAGCACTCTAATTTGTTCAAAGTAAAATTGTCGGCCCATCTCGACACTCACTGAAGAGCACCGCGATAGGATTTTGATATTGAACCGGCGTTTTACCGCCGGCTCACCGACGATATGCTCCGCAGACGTGTCAGTATCACCGCGGATGCGGTGCACCGACAGCGCGGCGCACAAATGCAACTACGAGCTTTTTAACCGCAACAATTTTAGTATACGCTATTGGAGCTGGAATTACCGCGGCTGCTGGCACCAGACTTGCCCTCCAATTGTTCCTCGTTAAAATATTTAAAGTGTACTCATTCCGATTACGAGGCCTCGAAAGAGTCCCGTATCGTTATTTTTCGTCACTACCTCCCCGTGCCGGGAGTGGGTAATTTGCGCGCCTGCTGCCTTCCTTGGATGTGGTAGCCGTTTCTCAGGCTCCCTCTCCGGAATCGAACCCTGATTCCCCGTTACCCGTGACAACCATGGTAGTCGCAGAAACTACCATCGAAAGTTGATAAGGCAGACATTTGAAAGATGCGTCGCCGGTACTGGACCATGCGATCGGCAAAAGTTATCCAGATTCATCAAAATTAACGACTTCGGACGAGACGCCCTCCGTCGATTGGTTTTGATCTAATAAAAGCACTCATCCCATCACTGGTCAGAGTTCTGATTGCATGTATTAGCTCTAGAATTACCACAGTTATCCAAGTAACTGAGTAAGATCTAAGGAACCAAAACTGATATATTGAGCCATTCGCGGTATCGCCTTAATACGGCTTGCACTGAGACATGCATGGCTTAATCTTTGAGACAAGCATATAACTACTGGCAGGATCAACCAGGGAGCTAACCGAGACTTGTTGAAGTCGTCAATTACTCTTCTCGTTTCATATTCGCATATAAAATACACACAAACTTATGCATGCATGTACAATATACGCACAGTATGAAACGAGCGTCTCACCGTATCGTCGATCGCGTTAGACGCGATAGATTTTAACGGTTGACTCTTATAAAAATTTATATGAGACACAAACGCGCTTTAAGCACGCGCGCGCGCGTGCGTGCGCTATAATATATAACGCGACGACAGCGGCGGCGGCGGCGGCGGCGGCGGAGGCGTCTTCACATAATGACACATAACGGTCACGAATTCGAACGTTCTAAACGAGATCGAGTTTTTTTTTCAAAATAACACTTCGCACACGACGTGTACGTATGTATTGTTCAACGATTATTATCGTAAAACATTGGGATCGACGCCCGGTGTTTGAGTGATCGTACCGATACTCGGGTTGTGTATTTTTTGTACATGATAAATGTAAAAATTAACAAAAGAATTTTAGAAACGACCGTTCATATATAATATAAAAATTATACACACTATACGAATACACTGAATCTTTTAAGAACTCCGTCTCTAACGTTTTCTCATATCGTCGCGACGTCGCAGATCGACTACAATGAATCAACATTTATTCCATGAGGATAGATTGTAGCGAGAGCGACGACGACGACGATAAGAGGAAGAGCGCATGAGGCAGAGAGATCTACGTGCGTCCGTCGGTCGGCACAGTTTTACAGAACGAAAAAGAATCTTTTTATCATTTTCACGTGTGTCAGTGAATATCCCCAGCGGTCGAGACGAATCGTACGTACATACTTGGTTGTTACACTACGTAAAGTATAATATAACGCGATACGACGAATCGAGAGACACGCCAGAAGACACGCAACAAAGACGACAAATGAAAACGATAATAACATTTTTTTCGTTATACAAGAGTACTGATCCGGTCACTTCGCGTCTAACATCAATTTTTGAATGTTCGACGTTCGAACCGTCACTACTCCATATATATGCCTGACGATGAGTATGACATTCGGCTCGTTCGAACGGAATGTATTTTTTTTTTTATTATTATTATTATTTTATTATGTTTCTCATATTCGATCTGATATCATAGACGACGAACCCCAGAACACGCGCCCCCCCCCCCCCCCCCTCCCCAACCCCCTCCCCCCCAACTGACACCCCAAACCCTCCAAAATCTCCAAAACTTCGATTATTTTGTTCTATATTTTTATAGATAGTATATGATTATATGATATTATGCAACGTCAATGCAACAACAACGACAACAACAACAACAACAACAACAACAACAACAACAACAACAATAAAAAAAAAAAGAAAAAAAAAAAAAACAACAACAAACAAAAAAAAAGAAAGTTGTATCTTCGTTTATTTAAATTTCACCGGTATTCGTTTATCGAAAAAAAAAAATTTATAATTAAAATTATTATATTTTATAATTAAAATAATATTATGACGATGACGAATAATATAATAATAATAATAATAATAAAGAACATGACGCGATTTACGAATGCGTAAATAATGTTAATAATATAATTTTTAAGTTTCATATCAGTCTTGATACCTTAAAATATGTATAATGAAGTAATAAATAAATAGAAATTATCTTTAAAAAAATATCCTGACATAAATGTATTGAATCTCTATAAAAAAATTAAAAAATAATCTAACGAACGCAACGAGCTCTACTCCTACTCTACGAACGTTTTCTCGAACGAAGTGCTCGATGAAAACGTCGAACGTTCGTGTATCGAAAGGAGAGTCGAGATAGAGCTCATATAATGTTAATGTTAATGTTAATGTTAATGTTAATGTATCGAAAATTATATATGTTAATTATTGATATTAAACGTATATAGAAGACTTTACGTAATAATATTATAATGAAAATTACGCGAATTACGAACACGCGAGAGACACAGCACGCACAGACACATCGATACACGAACTAATCGCAACGACGGGACTCTAACGATTTCAGAGTGTTCGGCGAAAACGTGGAACGTTCGTGTATTGAAGAAGTGACGTCTATCGAGAAGATCATCTCATCCGCGTCCTCCTCCTCGAACTCTACGAGTTCGAGTTATATATATTTATCGAAAAATCATAAAAATATAATATTCGTGTAATATTATAGAATAGATTTCTGATCTATATATATATATATATATATACAACCAACCAACAAACATACATGACTATCTCTTGTCGAACGCTAACTCACTAACACTCCTCCTCCTCCTCTCGTAGAAAATACAAATCTTCTCGTAATTATATATCTGTGTATTATTATAATAATAAATAAAA
>NW_025920029.1:20000-21028 GCF_905147765.1 Vanessa atalanta | reverse complement strand
TCGGAGTTCTGAAAACCAACAAAATAGAACCGAGATCATATTCTATTATTCCATGCACGAAATATTCAAGCGGCATTTTGAGCCCGCTTTGAGCACTCTAATTTGTTCAAAGTAAAATTGTCGGCCCATCTCGACACTCACTGAAGAGCACCGCGATAGGATTTTGATATTGAACCGGCGTTTTACCGCCGGCTCACCGACGATATGCTCCGCAGACGTGTCAGTATCACCGCGGATGCGGTGCACCGACAGCGCGGCGCACAAATGCAACTACGAGCTTTTTAACCGCAACAATTTTAGTATACGCTATTGGAGCTGGAATTACCGCGGCTGCTGGCACCAGACTTGCCCTCCAATTGTTCCTCGTTAAAATATTTAAAGTGTACTCATTCCGATTACGAGGCCTCGAAAGAGTCCCGTATCGTTATTTTTCGTCACTACCTCCCCGTGCCGGGAGTGGGTAATTTGCGCGCCTGCTGCCTTCCTTGGATGTGGTAGCCGTTTCTCAGGCTCCCTCTCCGGAATCGAACCCTGATTCCCCGTTACCCGTGACAACCATGGTAGTCGCAGAAACTACCATCGAAAGTTGATAAGGCAGACATTTGAAAGATGCGTCGCCGGTACTGGACCATGCGATCGGCAAAAGTTATCCAGATTCATCAAAATTAACGACTTCGGACGAGACGCCCTCCGTCGATTGGTTTTGATCTAATAAAAGCACTCATCCCATCACTGGTCAGAGTTCTGATTGCATGTATTAGCTCTAGAATTACCACAGTTATCCAAGTAACTGAGTAAGATCTAAGGAACCAAAACTGATATATTGAGCCATTCGCGGTATCGCCTTAATACGGCTTGCACTGAGACATGCATGGCTTAATCTTTGAGACAAGCATATAACTACTGGCAGGATCAACCAGGGAGCTAACCGAGACTTGTTGAAGTCGTCAATTACTCTTCTCGTTTCATATTCGCATATAAAATACACACAAACTTATGCATGCATGTACAATATACGCACAGTATGA
>NW_025920029.1:10000-12500 GCF_905147765.1 Vanessa atalanta | reverse complement strand
TTTGAAGATGACGATGTGCGTTAACACATCGTACTTTCCTCGAAATCGACATCGAAAAATATCAGAATAGGACGCGTTACACGACTCTGGACTCTGACTCGGACACACTGCTGTGTGAGAGAGAGAGAGTGAGAATCGCGTCCTCGCATCGAAACGACACATTCCGAACGTCGATATTTGTGTTTTAGAATTTTATTATCGTTCATTATCGCACTCTTTCGAGATTGATAATTTACGTTAATGATCCTTCCGCAGGTTCCCCTACGGAAACCTTGTTACGACTTTTACTTCCTCTAAATGATCAAGTTTGGTCAACTTCCCAGCAACGCCGACGGCCGTGAAGCCACCGCGTGTCGGTCCGAAGACCTCACTAAATCATTCAATCGGTAGTAGCGACGGGCGGTGTGTACAAAGGGCAGGGACGTAATCAACGCGAGCTTATGACTCGCGCTTACTAGGAATTCCTCGTTTATGGGGGATAATTGCAAACCCCAATCCCCAGCACGAAGGAGTTTCAACGGGTTGCCCGGGCCTCTAGGCCAGGGAGAACATGCTGATTCCTTCAGTGTAGCGCGCGTGCGGCCCAGGACATCTAAGGGCATCACAGACCTGTTATTGCTCAATCTCGTGCGGCTCGAAGCCGCCGGTCCCTCTAAGAAGAATTTTAATACGCCGCCAGTGAGTTGCTCGACCGAAATCGAGCACACCTAAATGACGACGCCTATTTAGCAGGCTAGAGTCTCGTTCGTTACCGGAATTAACCAGACAAATCGCTCCACCAACTAAGAACGGCCATGCACCACCACCCACCGAATCAAGAAAGAGCTATTAATCTGTCAATCCTTCCGGTGTCCGGGCCTGGTGAGATTTCCCGTGTTGAGTCAAATTAAGCCGCAGGCTCCACTCCTGGTGGTGCCCTTCCGTCAATTCCTTTAAGTTTCAGCTTTGCAACCATACTCCCCCCGGAGTCCAAAATCTTTGGTTTCCCGGAAGCTGCCCGCCGAGCCATTGTAGTAACGTCGGCGGATCGCTAGATGACATATTTACGGTTAGAACTAGGGCGGTATCTAATCGCCTTCGAACCTCTAACTTTCGTTCTTGATTGATGAAAACACCTTTGGCAAATGCTTTCGCTGATGTTCGTCTTGCGACGATCCAAGAATTTCACCTCTAACGTCGCAATACGAATGCCCCCAGTTATCCCTATTAATCATTACCTCGGAGTTCTGAAAACCAACAAAATAGAACCGAGATCATATTCTATTATTCCATGCACGAAATATTCAAGCGGCATTTTGAGCCCGCTTTGAGCACTCTAATTTGTTCAAAGTAAAATTGTCGGCCCATCTCGACACTCACTGAAGAGCACCGCGATAGGATTTTGATATTGAACCGGCGTTTTACCGCCGGCTCACCGACGATATGCTCCGCAGACGTGTCAGTATCACCGCGGATGCGGTGCACCGACAGCGCGGCGCACAAATGCAACTACGAGCTTTTTAACCGCAACAATTTTAGTATACGCTATTGGAGCTGGAATTACCGCGGCTGCTGGCACCAGACTTGCCCTCCAATTGTTCCTCGTTAAAATATTTAAAGTGTACTCATTCCGATTACGAGGCCTCGAAAGAGTCCCGTATCGTTATTTTTCGTCACTACCTCCCCGTGCCGGGAGTGGGTAATTTGCGCGCCTGCTGCCTTCCTTGGATGTGGTAGCCGTTTCTCAGGCTCCCTCTCCGGAATCGAACCCTGATTCCCCGTTACCCGTGACAACCATGGTAGTCGCAGAAACTACCATCGAAAGTTGATAAGGCAGACATTTGAAAGATGCGTCGCCGGTACTGGACCATGCGATCGGCAAAAGTTATCCAGATTCATCAAAATTAACGACTTCGGACGAGACGCCCTCCGTCGATTGGTTTTGATCTAATAAAAGCACTCATCCCATCACTGGTCAGAGTTCTGATTGCATGTATTAGCTCTAGAATTACCACAGTTATCCAAGTAACTGAGTAAGATCTAAGGAACCAAAACTGATATATTGAGCCATTCGCGGTATCGCCTTAATACGGCTTGCACTGAGACATGCATGGCTTAATCTTTGAGACAAGCATATAACTACTGGCAGGATCAACCAGGGAGCTAACCGAGACTTGTTGAAGTCGTCAATTACTCTTCTCGTTTCATATTCGCATATAAAATACACACAAACTTATGCATGCATGTACAATATACGCACAGTATGAAACGAGCGTCTCACCGTATCGTCGATCGCGTTAGACGCGATAGATTTTAACGGTTGACTCTTATAAAAATTTATATGAGACACAAACGCGCTTTAAGCACGCGCGCGCGCGTGCGTGCGCTATAATATATAACGCGACGACAGCGGCGGCGGCGGCGGCGGCGGCGGAGGCGTCTTCACATAATGACACATAACGGTCACGAATTCGAACGTTCTAAACGAGATCGAGTTTTTTTTTCAAAATAACACTTCGCA
>NW_025920029.1:0-2500 GCF_905147765.1 Vanessa atalanta | reverse complement strand
CGGAAACCTTGTTACGACTTTTACTTCCTCTAAATGATCAAGTTTGGTCAACTTCCCAGCAACGCCGACGGCCGTGAAGCCACCGCGTGTCGGTCCGAAGACCTCACTAAATCATTCAATCGGTAGTAGCGACGGGCGGTGTGTACAAAGGGCAGGGACGTAATCAACGCGAGCTTATGACTCGCGCTTACTAGGAATTCCTCGTTTATGGGGGATAATTGCAAACCCCAATCCCCAGCACGAAGGAGTTTCAACGGGTTGCCCGGGCCTCTAGGCCAGGGAGAACATGCTGATTCCTTCAGTGTAGCGCGCGTGCGGCCCAGGACATCTAAGGGCATCACAGACCTGTTATTGCTCAATCTCGTGCGGCTCGAAGCCGCCGGTCCCTCTAAGAAGAATTTTAATACGCCGCCAGTGAGTTGCTCGACCGAAATCGAGCACACCTAAATGACGACGCCTATTTAGCAGGCTAGAGTCTCGTTCGTTACCGGAATTAACCAGACAAATCGCTCCACCAACTAAGAACGGCCATGCACCACCACCCACCGAATCAAGAAAGAGCTATTAATCTGTCAATCCTTCCGGTGTCCGGGCCTGGTGAGATTTCCCGTGTTGAGTCAAATTAAGCCGCAGGCTCCACTCCTGGTGGTGCCCTTCCGTCAATTCCTTTAAGTTTCAGCTTTGCAACCATACTCCCCCCGGAGTCCAAAATCTTTGGTTTCCCGGAAGCTGCCCGCCGAGCCATTGTAGTAACGTCGGCGGATCGCTAGATGACATATTTACGGTTAGAACTAGGGCGGTATCTAATCGCCTTCGAACCTCTAACTTTCGTTCTTGATTGATGAAAACACCTTTGGCAAATGCTTTCGCTGATGTTCGTCTTGCGACGATCCAAGAATTTCACCTCTAACGTCGCAATACGAATGCCCCAGTTATCCCTATTAATCATTACCTCGGAGTTCTGAAAACCAACAAAATAGAACCGAGATCATATTCTATTATTCCATGCACGAAATATTCAAGCGGCATTTTGAGCCCGCTTTGAGCACTCTAATTTGTTCAAAGTAAAATTGTCGGCCCATCTCGACACTCACTGAAGAGCACCGCGATAGGATTTTGATATTGAACCGGCGTTTTACCGCCGGCTCACCGACGATATGCTCCGCAGACGTGTCAGTATCACCGCGGATGCGGTGCACCGACAGCGCGGCGCACAAATGCAACTACGAGCTTTTTAACCGCAACAATTTTAGTATACGCTATTGGAGCTGGAATTACCGCGGCTGCTGGCACCAGACTTGCCCTCCAATTGTTCCTCGTTAAAATATTTAAAGTGTACTCATTCCGATTACGAGGCCTCGAAAGAGTCCCGTATCGTTATTTTTCGTCACTACCTCCCCGTGCCGGGAGTGGGTAATTTGCGCGCCTGCTGCCTTCCTTGGATGTGGTAGCCGTTTCTCAGGCTCCCTCTCCGGAATCGAACCCTGATTCCCCGTTACCCGTGACAACCATGGTAGTCGCAGAAACTACCATCGAAAGTTGATAAGGCAGACATTTGAAAGATGCGTCGCCGGTACTGGACCATGCGATCGGCAAAAGTTATCCAGATTCATCAAAATTAACGACTTCGGACGAGACGCCCTCCGTCGATTGGTTTTGATCTAATAAAAGCACTCATCCCATCACTGGTCAGAGTTCTGATTGCATGTATTAGCTCTAGAATTACCACAGTTATCCAAGTAACTGAGTAAGATCTAAGGAACCAAAACTGATATATTGAGCCATTCGCGGTATCGCCTTAATACGGCTTGCACTGAGACATGCATGGCTTAATCTTTGAGACAAGCATATAACTACTGGCAGGATCAACCAGGGAGCTAACCGAGACTTGTTGAAGTCGTCAATTACTCTTCTCGTTCATATTCGCATATAAAATACACACAAACTTATGCATGCATGTACAATATACGCACAGTATGAAACGAGCGTCTCACCGTATCGTCGATCGCGTTAGACGCGATAGATTTTAACGGTTGACTCTTATAAAAATTTATATGAGACACAAACGCGCTTTAAGCACGCGCGCGCGCGTGCGTGCGCTATAATATATAACGCGACGACAGCGGCGGCGGCGGCGGCGGCGGCGGAGGCGTCTTCACATAATGACACATAACGGTCACGAATTCGAACGTTCTAAACGAGATCGAGTTTTTTTTTCAAAATAACACTTCGCACACGACGTGTACGTATTTATTGTTCAACGATTATTATCGTAAAACATTGGGATCGACGCCCGGTGTTTGAGTGATCGTACCGATACTCGGTTTATGTATTTTATGTACATGATAATTGATATAAAAGAGTTTTAGAAACGACCGTTCACATATAAAATATATGTATGTACGAATACACTGAATCTTTTAAGAACTCCGTCTTTAACGTTTTCTCATATCGTCGCGACGTCGCAGATCGACTACAATGAATCAACATTTATTCCATG
>NW_025920028.1:0-17500 GCF_905147765.1 Vanessa atalanta | reverse complement strand
CGCACTAGGCGCGCTTTCCATGTATATTCAGCCGCCTTACGGCGGCTGCCGCTGGTGGGGTCGCGGTTGCATGCCCTTGGCGATCCCGTGGCCTCACCACTCGGCGGCATGGTGGAAACCCGAGGATGGTTTTAGTGGGTAGGACAGGGCATTAGCACTAGCGTGCCCTGGCACGGGGCATTAGTTCCCGGTTGAGTCCCACATACCCGTCCCGGTCCCCCGACCGGGCGGCATGCGTAAATGCATTTCCTCCTCGTTAAACAAAAAAAAAAAAAAAAAAAGGTTAGGTTAGGTTAGGTTAGGTTAGGTTAGGTTAGGTTAGGTTAGGTTAGGGGTACATGTCAGTCACCTCCTCGTGGTGTACCCTGGGCAACGGGGCCGGCTTGAGCTTGCTCGTCGGCCACGGCTAAGACTGGCGGGAGGGATGCCGCGGGGCTGCTCCTGGTACGTCCCTGATCGGCGTCAGGGCGGACCATGTGAGTGGCCTCGTTGGCTAGGAGGGAGTGGGAGGGCTCGCTACTCGAGCCTCCCCGGTGTTTTACACCGGCGGTTTGCGGCGGAGCCTACCATCTTATCCGCCGCAGGGCGTCAGCTTCGTTGACGCCCAGCCTCCAGTGGCGGACTCGGGGGAGTTCGCCACATTCCCGCGTGGAGGATGAGGAGGAAGGCGCGCACTAGGCGCGCTTTCCATGTATATTCAGCCGCCTTACGGCGGCTGCCGCTGGTGGGGTCGCGGTTGCATGCCCTTGGCGATCCCGTGGCCTCACCACTCGGCGGCATGGTGGAAACCCGAGGATGGTTTTAGTGGGTAGGACAGGGCATTAGCACTAGCGTGCCCTGGCACGGGGCATTAGTTCCCGGTTGAGTCCCACATACCCGTCCCGGTCCCCCGACCGGGCGGCATGCGTAAATGCATTTCCTCCTCGTTAAACAAAACAAAAAAAAAAAAAAAAAGGTTAGGTTAGGTTAGGTTAGGTTAGGTTAGGTTAGGTTAGGTTAGGTTAGGTTAGGTTAGGTTAGGTTAGGTTAGGTTAGGTTAGGTTAGGTTAGGTTAGGTTAGGTTAGGTTAGGTTAGGTTAGGTTAGGTTAGGTTAGGTTAGGTTAGGTTAGGTTAGGTTAGGTTAGGTTAGGTTAGGTTAGGTTAGGTTAGGTTAGGTTAGGTTAGGTTAGGTTAGGTTAGGTTAGGTTAGGTTAGGTTAGGTTAGGTTAGGTTAGGTTAGGTTAGGTTAGGTTAGGTTAGGTTAGGTTAGGTCAGGTTAGGTTAGGTTAGGTTAGGTTAGGTTAGGTTAGGTTAGGTTAGGTTAGGTTAGGTTAGGTTAGGTTAGGTTAGGTTAGGTTAGGTTAGGTTAGGTTAGGTTAGGTTAGGTTAGGTTAGGTTAGGTTAGGTTAGGTTAGGTTAGGTTAGGTTAGGTTAGGTTAGGTTAGGTTAGGTTAGGTTAGGTTAGGTTAGGTTAGGTTAGGTTAGGTTAGGTTAGGTTAGGTTAGGTTAGGTTAGGTTAGGTTAGGTTAGGTTAGGTTAGGTTAGGTTAGGTTAGGTTAGGTTAGGTTAGGTTAGGTTAGGTTAGGTTAGGTTAGGTTAGGTTAGGTTAGGTTAGGTTAGGTTAGGTTAGGTTAGGTTAGGTTAGGTTAGGTTAGGTTAGGTTAGGTTAGGTTAGGTTAGGTTAGGTTAGGTTAGGTTAGGTTAGGTTAGGTTAGGTTAGGTTAGGTTAGGTTAGGTTAGGTTAGGTTAGGTTAGGTTAGGTTAGGTTAGGTTAGGTTAGGTTAGGTTAGGTTAGGTTAGGTTAGGTTAGGTTAGGTTAGGTTAGGTTAGGTTAGGTTAGGTTAGGTTAGGTTAGGTTAGGTTAGGTTAGGTTAGGTTAGGTTAGGTTAGGTTAGGTTAGGTTAGGTTAGGTTAGGTTAGGTTAGGTTAGGTTAGGTTAGGTTAGGTTAGGTTAGGTTAGGTTAGGTTAGGTTAGGTTAGGTTAGGTTAGGTTAGGTTAGGTTAGGTTAGGTTAGGTTAGGTTAGGTTAGGTTAGGTTAGGTTAGGTTAGGTTAGGTTAGGTTAGGTTAGGTTAGGTTAGGTTAGGTTAGGTTAGGTTAGGTTAGGTTAGGTTAGGTTAGGTTAGGTTAGGTTAGGTTAGGTTAGGTTAGGTAGGTTAGGTTAGGTTAGGTTAGGTTAGGTTAGGTTAGGTTAGGTTAGGTTAGGTTAGGTTAGGTTAGGTTAGGTTAGGTTAGGTTAGGTTAGGTTAGGTTAGGTTAGGTTAGGTTAGGTTAGGTTAGGTTGGGGTACATGTCAGTCGCCTCCTCGTGGCGTACCCTGGGCAACGGGGCCGGCTCGAGTTTACTCGCCGGCCACGGCTAAGACTGACGCGGCGGTTAGGTCACGGGTCGCCCCGGTCCTTCTCTGATCACCAGAGTGGACTGTGTGCGCGGCCTCGTGGCAAATGAGGGTGTTGTATATCTGTAAATATATAGTCGTAGTTATTATACATATTTCATGTTTATTTTGATTATTTCTTAATTAGGTAGGTGTATATAAATTTGTAAATTTCTTTGTTGGTTTGAGGAAGAAAACCTCGATAAAAAATCACCCCGAATCCCAAGTGGCCTCGCAGCGCGATGGGATGCATGGCCGAAGGGTATTTCGGTCCCGACTGCGTTTCCTTTCCCACCCTTCCACATCCTTATTCCTTCCTCCTCCTATCCTTCCTTCTTCCTGCCGGCAGCCCCGGCAAAAAATCTTTAAAATGAGTGCTACTAAAAAAAATTATTCCTCAGGAGGGTGCCAATCCCTCCCCGATTCGCTTCACGGATCGGGCAGTCCCATATCGAAATATGAGGGGGACAAAGTCGCACGATCGATTTGTCACGACGACCATACCGCGAGCATAACGGACACCGATTATACCAAAAAAATACCTGTGGTACGACTGGAGAGGATGGGCGCGCTGTCGGATACCGACAGCGTGTCGAGTCGTATGACTGTTGATATGGCGGTGGAGGTGGGCGCCCCGATGGCGCGCGCTGAAACCAACGACCTTGGCTTGAATGAAGGACTAGCTGCCCGGCCTGTGCGACTCTCCGAGTCGGACTCGTCGGTCTGCAGCATGATGACGGTGGAGTCGGGAGATGACACACCCAAGGAGATGACACAGAAGAGGCAGAAGGGTGCGAAGCGGACTCACGCTGAGGAAAGCTGCTCTGGCTCTGAGAGCGACGCGAGCGTGCAGCTGGGTGATAATTCGGAATCCTCAGTGAGCAGGTGGCTAAAACCCGCCACTAAGAGGGGGCGAGGCCGTCCGCCCACCCATGGAAGATACGTGGGCATAGGGAAGTCGCAGGAAGAGCTCCGCGAAGCGAAGTCGAAGGCGAAGATGGATCGCTTCCAAACGGAGGACGCGTTGGCCGTTTACAACGAAACGGCCAAGTTGGCGCTGGAAGAGAGAGCGGCCCGCAGAGCGAACCGACAGACAGATGAGCATGCCGAGGACGCACCGAAGACGTCCGCCGCTTTGGACACGACAGTCCAGCAGGCGTTAGACGTGGTGCTCCAGGTTGCCGACAAGTCGGGCAACCTGAAGGGTACTTTCGTCAGGGCTCTGAAGACTGCCGCTGACACCATCAAAGGTGCGGTAGCGGAACTTAGAGCTCTGACCATGTCAGAGGAGGTGGCCCGCCTGGAAGCTGCTAACGCACAGCTTTCGGGCCAGTTGGCCGAACTGCGCAGAGAGGTGGCCGAGATGCGCCGAAAACCGCAGGATAACAACGAGGAAGGTCTCAAGCGCATCATGGAGGAGGCGCTGCGGTCCAGCCGAGAGCAGTTCGGCAACATGCTGAACGCCCGGATGGAGGGCATCGAGCGCCGCCTCCTTCCGGAGCCTCGGTTGCGGCCTCCGCTAGCTGCAGACCGCAAGGAGGCAGAAGCTGCAGCTAGCAGCAATACAGCAAGGGTGTCGGCACCAGTCGAGCCGCCCACTGCCAAAGTAGTAGAGAAGGCTGACAAAAAGCCAAAAAAGAAGACGAAACGCCCTAGCATGGCTGCCAAGGAGGCGGCAGCGGCTGCGGCCAAGAAGACCGCTCCTCCACCAGCGCCGAAGCCAGGCGGCTCCGGAGTATCTTGGGCGGCTGTTGTTCGTCAACAGCCGAATAAGCCGCCCAAGAAGCCTAAGGCGCCGGAAAAGAAGTCGAAAGAAAGGCGTCCCGGAAGGAAACTTCGCTCTCCTCGCACCGCGGTGATCACCATCACCCTGAAGCCCGGTGCCGAGGAGAAAGGGGTGAGGTATGAGGATGTTCTCGCCGAGGCCAAAAGCCGAATTAAGCTCGGCGAGGTAGGCCTCACCTCTGTGCGCTTCCGCACGACGGCAACGGGGGCACGGATGCTGGAGGTCCCGCCGGGTACCAACGACGCGGAGAAGGCGGCGGATGCCCTGGCGGTCAAGCTCCGCGAGGTCCTCAGCTCGGACGCGGTCCAGGTCCATAGACCGACTAAGTGTGTCGAGTTGAGAATCTTGGACCTGGACGACTCGGTGACTGCGGTGGAGGTGGTGTCTGCGGTCGCCGAAGAGGGGGGTTGTTCCGCTGGAGCAATAAAACCGGGTGTTATTGCCCGGCGCTCCGGCGGCTCCGGCTCCCTCTGGATGAGCTGCCCGGTGGCGGCGGCAAAAAGAGTGCTGGAGGTGGGCCGCGTCAAGGTGGGGTGGGTCTCGGCACGAGTGAGACTGCTCGAGCCGAGGCCGCTGCGCTGCTTCAGGTGCTTGGAGGGGGGCCACATGGGGGCCAAATGTGATAGGGGTGTCGACCGCAGCCGTCTGTGCTTCCGCTGCGGCCTTCCCGATCACAGGGCCAGGGAGTGTACCGCCGCTGAAGCCAATTGTATCGTGTGCTCAGCGGCCGGTAAGCCTGCGGCACATGCCGTCGGTAGCAAGGCGTGCCAGGGCAGCAAAACTCGTCTCGCCTCAAAGAAGGGAGGAGCGGTGGCGAAAGGGCCCGTCACCGCGTCCCAGAGGACTGTGGAGGAGCCTATGGAGACCGCCCAATAATGGCCCGGCGCTGTCTCCAGGCGAACATCAACCACTCTGCCAGGGCCC
Organism: Vanessa atalanta; assembly: GCF_905147765.1. NCBI lineage: Eukaryota > Metazoa > Arthropoda > Insecta > Lepidoptera > Nymphalidae > Vanessa > Vanessa atalanta. Next base: position 12,434 of record NW_025920028.1, on the reverse strand, counting down.
AGGACCTGCTAGTCCAAAGCATGGCAGAGTGGCAAATCGACGTGGCGGTGGTCTCGGAGCCCTATGTCGTTCATTTACGGGACGACTGGGTGTCCGACCACGAGGGAGTGGTGGCGATCGTCGCCCCTGCCGTCGCTGGTTCCCCTGCTATCGAAGGGGTAGCCAGGGGCAGAGGGTTCGTAGTCGCTGCAGTCGGGGGTGTGGCGATCGTGGGCGTTTACGCCTCGCCCAACCGGAGTCTCGCGGAGTTTGAACAGCTACTCGTTGAGGTCGGGGCTCTGGTCGGGCAGGCATCGCCCAACCCGGCGTTAGTCGCGGGGGACTTCAATGCCAAATCTACGGCTTGGGGTTCCCCTTCGACGGACGCCAGGGGCGAGGCGCTGGAGGAGTGGGCTGTGTCACTGGGCCTCGCGGTGATCAACAGTGGGTCGGAGAGCACGTGCGTGCGGCAGCAGGGCGAGTCGATCGTGGACGTAACGTTCGCGTCCATCGCCCTAGCCCGCCGTGTTCGAGACTGGAGGGTGGAGACGGCCGTGGAGACTCTATCGGATCATCGATACATCCGATACGATGTCTCCGCGGCACCGGTCGTCCGGCCCGCTGTTGTGCGGTCAGAAGGTCCGCGGTGGAGTCTGGGCCGTCTCGACAGCCAGTTGGCAAAAGAGGCGGCCATCGTGGAGGCCTGGTGCGCCGGTTCCGACCCGGTCGTCCAGGTCGACCGAGAGGCTGACCGACTCGGCGCCGCCCTGTTCCGCATTTGCGATGTGGCGATGCCGAGAGTCAAGCCTCAGACTCCACGTCGCCGCGTATACTGGTGGCGGCCGGAACTCCGTCAGCTACGGAGAGCCTGCGTTGCGGCCCGCCGCCAGTACGCCCGATGCAGACGGAGGAGAGTCCGCGACCATGATCTGGAGGCGGCCCTTTACACCGCCTACAGAGACGCCTGTGTTACGCTCCAAAAGGCCATAGCACAGGCGAAGGAAGCGGCGTGGACGGAGTGGCTCGAGACCCTCGACAGGGATCCGTGGGGGAGACCGTACCGGGTCGTGAGACAAAAACTCCGACCCTGGACACCCCCGCTCACCACCACTCTCCAGCCACACCTTCTGGAGAGCGTTGCGAGCGCGCTGTTCCCGGAGCGTCGAGAGTTCGTCCCTCCATCGATGGCCCCACTGCGCAGCGAACGAGACGAACGAGATCTGGCGCCCCCGGTCACCGAGGCGGAGTTGTCCGCTGCTGTCCTTAGGCTCCGTTCCAAGAGGACAGCTCCGGGGCCAGACGGTATTCCGGGGCGCGCCCTGGTGATCGCCTCAGAAGAAATAGGTGTGAACATCCGGCGCCTATTCTCAGCGTGTCTGGCTCAAGGCAGGTTCCCCGACCGGTGGAAAACGGGAAGGCTCGTACTCATCCGTAAGGAGGGTCGAGCCCCCGATCAGCCGTCGGCCTACCGACCTATCGTGCTGCTCGACGAGGTGAGCAAGCTCTTCGAGCGTGTGCTCGCCGTCCGCCTAGTCGACAGCATGGAGCCGGGCCTCAACGAGCGACAGTATGGCTTTCGCCGCGGCCGCTCGACGCTGGACGCGATCGCCAGGGTGAGGGACCTGGCAGAAGAGGAGGTGGCTCAGGGTGGGGTTTTGTTGGCTGTCTCGTTGGACATATCCAACGCCTTCAACTCCCTGCCCTGGGAAGTCATCCGAGAAGCGCTGAGGTACCACAACGTGCCGTGTTACCTGCAGCGACTGATCGGTGACTACTTTGCGGGCAGAGCGGTCTCCTACCCGACGAGCGACGGTTGGAGAAGAAGACCGATGACGTGCGGTGTTCCACAGGGTTCGGTACTGGGGCCCCTTCTGTGGAACATCGGGTACGACTGGGTGCTGCGCGGGGCCACTCTGCGGGGGGTCAGCGTCACATGCTACGCCGACGACACCCTCGTGTCGGCCCGCGGCAGCTCCCATCGCGAGGCGGCTTATCGAGCCACAGCCGGCGTCGCACACGCGGTTCACCGCATCCGTGCACTGGGCCTCGAGGTGGCCTTGCACAAGTCCGAGGCCCTTGCTTTTCATGGACCTCGGAACGCGCCACCTCAGGGCATGACCATCACAGTGGGCGGAACTTCCATCACCATCGGGTCGACGATGAAGTACCTGGGACTCGTCCTCGATGGCAGGTGGAAGTTCGAGGAGCACTTCCGGCGCTTGGCCCCAAGACTGGTGGCTGCAGCCGGAGCGCTGGGGCGGATTCTCCCCAATGTCGGAGGACCGGGAGGCTCGTGCAGACGCCTGTACATCGGCGTAGTGCGATCGATGGCACTGTACGGGGCGCCGATATGGGCGGACGCTCTGAGTACACGCAACGTCGCGTCCCTGCGACGTCCGCAGCGAGCGATGGCGCTCAGGGCGGCTCGGGCGTACCGTACGGTGTCGTTCACTGCAGCCTGCCTGCTGTCCGGAAGCCCGCCATGGGACCTCGAGGCCGAGATCAACTCGAGCGTCTACTGGCGGCTGAAGGCAGCGAGAGCGGAGGGAGACCGACCCCATCCTCGGGAAGTTCGGAGCTGGAGAGAGGAGGCCGGCGGAAGGCTCTTCGCAAAATGGGAAGAGAGGCTACGGGTTCCGGGAGTGAGTCGGGAACTCGTAGCGGCCATTAGGCCATCATTGAAAGAGTGGGTCGAGCGAAAGCACGGCCCACTCACTTACCACCTGACACAGCTACTGACCGGCCACGGATGTTTTGCAAAATATCTGTGTGACGTGGCCGGCAGAGAGCCCACAACGACGTGCCACCATTGTGGCAACGGAGCCGTGGACACGGCCGAACACACGCGCGCAGAGTGCCCAGCTTGGGCGGAGCCTCGCGCTGCCCTGTTCACGGCTATCGGATATGACATCTCGCTTCCGGCCTTAGTGCGAAAGATGGTCGCGAGTGCAGAGGCGTGGGCGGCATTACGGGTCTTCAGCGAAACCGTAATGTCCGCAAAGGAGGCGGCAGAGCGACAGCGGGAAGACGACACCAACTCCCTCCCGCTGCGCCGACGAAGACCTGGTCGGCGGCGCCGCGACCATCTAGGCCGGATGCCCTAAAAACCGGACTTGACACATTGTGGACGGTGGCGGAACTTTACATCCGCTGCCGCCTAGCCTCCAGCGGCGGACTCGGGGGGCAGTCCGTCGCGGTTCTGACGGAGGTGGAGACGGAAGGTGCGCCGTAACAGCCTGGCGCACATTTCGTGACGAGTCGCCACTTTACAGCGACGGCCGCTGGCAGGGCCGCGGTGGTGAGCCACGCGCGTTCCCGTAGCCCTGTCGCCTTGCGGCGAGGCGAAAATCCTAGGAGGTTTTAGTGGGTAGGACGGGGCCTTCTGCCCCGGGAGTCCCACATATCCGCCCCGGTCAACCCCCTTTCGGCCGGGCGGAATGCGTCAATGCATTTCCTCCTAGTAAAACTAAAAAAAAAAAAAAAAAAAAAAAGGTTAGGTTAGGTTAGGTTAGGTTAGGTTAGGTTAGGTTAGGTTAGGTTAGGTTAGGTTAGGTTAGGTTAGGTTGGGGTACATGTCAGTCACCTCCTCGTGGTGTACCCTGGGCAACGGGGCCGGCTTGAGCTTGCTCGTCGGCCACGGCTAAGACTGGCGGGAGGGATGCCGCGGGGCTGCTCCTGGTACGTCCCTGATCGGCGTCAGGGCGGACCATGTGAGTGGCCTCATTGGCTAGGAGGGAGTGGGAGGGCTCGCTACTCGAGCCTCCCAGGTGTTTTACACCGGCGGTCAGCGGCGGAGCCTACCATCTTATCCGCCGCAGGGCATCAGCTTCGTTGACGCCCAGCCTCCAGTGGCGGACTCGGGGGAGTTCGCCACATTCCCGCGTGGAGGATGAGGGAGAAGGCGCGCACTAGGCGCGCTTTCCATGAATATTCAGCCGCCTTACGGCGGCTGCTGCTGGTGGGGTCGCGGTTGCATGCCCTTGGCGATCCCGTGGCCTCACCACTCGGCGGCATGGTGGAAACCCGAGGATGGTTTTAGTGGGTAGGACAGGGCATTAGCACTAGCGTGCCCTGGCACGGGGCATTAGTTCCCGGTTGAGTCCCACATACCCGTCCCGGTCCCCCGACCGGGCGGCATGCGTAAATGCATTTCCTCCTCGTTAAACAAAAAAAAAAAAAAAAAGGTTAGGTTAGGTTAGGTTAGGTTAGGTTAGGTTAGGTTAGGTTAGGTTAGGTTAGGTTAGGTTAGGTTAGGTTAGGTTAGGTTAGGTTAGGTTAGGTTAGGTTAGGTTAGGTTAGGTTAGGTTAGGTTAGGTTAGGTTAGGTTAGGTTAGGTTAGGTTAGGTTAGGTTAGGTTAGGTTAGGTTAGGTTAGGTTAGGTTAGGTTAGGTTAGGTTAGGTTAGGTTAGGTTAGGTTAGGTTAGGTTAGGTTAGGTTAGGTTAGGTTAGGTTAGGTTAGGTTAGGTTAGGTTAGGTTAGGTTAGGTTAGGTTAGGTTAGGTTAGGTTAGGTTAGGTTAGGTTAGGTTAGGTTAGGTTAGGTTAGGTTAGGTTAGGTTAGGTTAGGTTAGGTTAGGTTAGGTTAGGTTAGGTTAGGTTAGGTTAGGTTAGGTTAGGTTAGGTTAGGTTAGGTTAGGTTAGGTTAGGTTAGGTTAGGTTAGGTTAGGTTAGGTTACGTTAGGTTAGGTTAGGTTAGGTTAGGTTAGGTTAGGTTAGGTTAGGTTAGGTTAGGTTAGGTTAGGTTAGGTTAGGTTAGGTTAGGTTAGGTTAGGTTAGGTTAGGTTAGGTTAGGTTAGGTTAGGTTAGGTTAGGTTAGGTTAGGTTAGGTTAGGTTAGGTTAGGTTAGGTTAGGTTAGGTTAGGTTAGGTTAGGTTAGGTTAGGTTAGGTTAGGTTAGGTTAGGTTAGGTTAGGTTAGGTTAGGTTAGGTTAGGTTAGGTTAGGTTAGGTTAGGTTAGGTTAGGTTAGGTTAGGTTAGGTTAGGTTAGGTTAGGTTAGGTTAGGTTAGGTTAGGTTAGGTTAGGTTAGGTTAGGTTAGGTTAGGTTAGGTTAGGTTAGGTTAGGTTAGGTTAGGTTAGGTTAGGTTAGGTTAGGTTAGGTTAGGTTAGGTTAGGTTAGGTTAGGTTAGGTTAGGTTAGGTTAGGTTAGGTTAGGTTAGGTTAGGTTAGGTTAGGTTAGGTTAGGTTAGGTTAGGTTAGGTTAGGTTAGGTTAGGTTAGGTTAGGTTAGGTTAGGTTAGGTTAGGTTAGGTTAGGTTAGGTTAGGTTAGGTTAGGATAGGTTAGGTTAGGTTAGGTTAGGTTAGGTTAGGTTAGGTTAGGTTAGGTTAGGTTAGGTTAGGTTAGGTTAGGTTAGGTTAGGTTAGGTTAGGTTAGGTTAGGTTAGGTTAGGTTAGGTTAGGTTAGGTTAGGTTAGGTTAGGTTAGGTTAGGTTAGGTTAGGTTAGGTTAGGTTAGGTTAGGTAGGTTAGGTTAGGTTAGGTTAGGTTAGGTTAGGTTAGGTTAGGTTAGGTTAGGTTAGGTTAGGTTAGGTTAGGTTAGGTTAGGTTAGGTTAGGTTAGGTTAGGTTAGGTTAGGTTAGGTTAGGTTAGGTTAGGTTAGGTTAGGTTAGGTTAGGTTAGGTTAGGTTAGGTTAGGTTAGGTTAGGTTAGGTTAGGTTAGGTTAGGTTAGGTTAGGTTAGGTTAGGTTAGGTTAGGTTAGGTTAGGTTAGGTTAGGTTAGGTTAGGTTAGGTTAGGTTAGGTTAGGTTAGGTTAGGTTAGGTTAGGTTAGGTTAGGTTAGGTTAGGTTAGGTTAGGTTAGGTTAGGTTAGGTTAGGTTAGGTTAGGTTAGGTTAGGTTAGGTTAGGTTAGGTTAGGTTAGGTTAGGTTAGGTTAGGTTAGGTTAGGTTAGGTTAGGTTAGGTTAGGTTAGGTTAGGTTAGGTTAGGTTAGGTTAGGTTAGGTTAGGTTAGGTTAGGTTAGGTTAGGTTAGGTTAGGTTAGGTTAGGTTAGGTTAGGTTAGGTTAGGTTAGGTTAGGTTAGGTTAGGTTAGGTAGGTTAGGTTAGGTTAGGTTAGGTTAGGTTAGGTTAGGTAGGTTAGGTTAGGTTAGGTTAGGTTAGGTTAGGTTAGGTTAGGTTAGGTTAGGTTAGGTTAGGTTAGGTTAGGTTAGGTTAGGTTAGGTAGGTTAGGTTAGGTTAGGTTAGGTTAGGTTAGGTTAGGTTAGGTTAGGTTAGGTTAGGTTAGGTTAGGTTAGGTTAGGTTAGGTTAGGTTAGGTTAGGTTAGGTTAGGTTAGGTTAGGTTAGGTTAGGTTAGGTTAGGTTGCTGACGTAGTGCGCCCGGTCAAGAAGGCCGACCTGAAGGTGACGGGGCTCGACGACTCCGTCACCTTGGAGAAACTGGCCGCGGCGATCGCGCACGCCGGTGACTGCTCCTCCGAGGCGGTGAAGTGCGGAGTGATGCAGCGCGGACCCGGCTATATGGGGATGGTCCGCGTCACCTGCCCCCTCACGGCAGCGAAGAAGCTGGCCGCTGCCGGTCGCCTCCTCGTCGGGTGGAGCTCGGCCAAGGTGGCCGTCGTGGAGCAGCGCCCTATGCGCTGCTACAAGTGTATGGGCCTTGGCCATACACGGGCGCTCTGCCCGTCGAAGGCGGAGAGGGGAGGCCTGTGCTACCGCTGTGGCTCGGACGGCCACAAGTCAGCGGAATGCACGGCCAAGATGCGCTGCGCGGTCTGCGCAGAGGCCGGCAAGCCTTCGGGGCACCTGATGGGGGCCAGGGATTGCAACCCCCCCATCACGAAGGGTAAAGCGGTCCAAGGAACCAGGACCGCCCCGCGCGAGGAAAGCCGCCAGGCTACGGAGGAAGCTCAGAAGTATCAAGTATGCCAGCACACCTGAGCTTCCTACAATCGAACGTGAACCACTCCGCCGGAGCGCAGGACCTTCTGCTGCAGTCCATGGCGGAGTGGCAGGTAGACCTGGCGGTGGCCTGCGAGCCCTACTTCGTCCCTCCCCTACCTCACTGGCTGGGGGACTCGGACGACACCGTGGCGGTTCTCACGAGGAGCGGAACGGGCCCCCCCCTCTCACTCATCGAGAGGGGCTCGGGCTACGTAGTGGTGGGGTGGGGGGAGTACGTCGTCGTCGGTACGTACTTCTCCCCTAATCGCAGCCTGGCTGAGTTCGAGACTTACCTCGGCTTAGTCAGAGCTGCGGTGGCCAGGCAGTCGCCGAAACCGATACTGGTTCTCGGCGACTTAAACGCAAAGTCGCGTGCCTGGGGCAACCCCGCCACGAATCCGCGAGGGAGGGCCGTCCAGGTGTGGGCCCTGCTCTCCGACCTGTCCCTTCTAAACAGGGGGCAGGTTCACACCTGCGTGCGACATCAGGGGGGTTCCGTGGTGGACGTTTCGTTCGCCACCCCTGTCGTTGCACGCAGAGTGGTCGACTGGAGAGTGGAGGAGGAGGTGGAGACTCTATCGGATCACCGGTACATCCGATTCGAGATCTCCACCTCTAGCAGGCCGGCGGAACCCCAGAGGGTGCCGACTACGCTGCCGAGGTGGTCTCTCGGCCAGGTCGATCGAGAGCTGGTCAAGGAGGCCGCCATCGTGCAGCGGTGGGGTTCCGCGGGGAGGACGGAGGGCGCCAGCGCAGAGGAGCTGGCGGGCCGCATGCGCAGTTCGCTCAAGGAGGTCTGCGATGCGGCCATGCCTCGGACCCGGCGCAGGGTTCCGCGCCGGCACGTCTATTGGTGGTCGCCCGAAATCGCCGACCTTCGGGCGACGTGCTGCCGGGCGCGGAGGGCCTACGTCCGCTGTCGAAGGCGCAACGGCCTCGACACGGACCTGGAGGGACGGATGCTGGACGCTTATCGCCAGTTGAAAAAAGATCTGCAGCTGGCGATAAGCAAGGCCAAGGAGAAGGCCAGGGAGGAGCTTCTGGCGGGTCTCAATCGAGACCCGTGGGGGCGCCCGTACCGCGGCGTACGCGGAAAGTTCCGCACTCAAGGCGCCCCCGTCACTGAGACGCTGCCGCCGGAACTCCTCCTGCGCCTGGTCGGGGAACTCTTTCCCCATCCAGGCGAGCATGTCCCTCCGCAGATGGCCCCCCGCTCCGTGATCGAAGACGCAGTGGCTCCACCACTGATCACGGAGCGGGAGATGGAGATGGCCCTCGGCCGCTTGAGGGCCAAGAACACGGCGCCGGGTCCGGACGGGGTTCCAGGGCGTGTTCTGTGCGACGCCCTGGAATTCCTGGGTGCAAGGCTTCGGGAGCTGTTCGACGAGTGCCTGTGCAGCGGGCAGTTTCCGAAGCCTTGGAAGGAAGGTAAGTTGGTCCTGTTGCCGAAGGAAGGTCGGCCGATGGATTCCCCTTCGGCATACAGGCCAATAGTGCTGCTGAACGAGACGGGCAAACTCTTCGAGAAGGTCCTCGCAGCCCGTCTCGTTCAGCACCTCGAGGAGGTCGGTCCGGGTCTCTCAGAGGCTCAGTACGGGTTCAGGGCGGGCCGGTCGACGGTCGACGCCCTGGACGCCCTGAAGACTCGGACGACGGAAGCGGTGGCCCGGGGGCAAGTCGTCCTGGCGGTTTCGCTCGACGTGGCGAACGCCTTCAACAGTCTCCCTTTCGAGACGATACGGGAGGCACTCCGATACCATGGGGTGCCGACCTATCTCAGGAGGCTGCTGGAGGCGTACCTCCAGGACAGGGAGGTCCTCTGGGCGGGGGTCGATGGGAGGCTGATCCGGCGTCGGGTAGGCTGCGGCGTTCCACAGGGGTCGGTTCTGGGCCCAATCCTGTGGAACGTCGGTTTCGACTGGCTCCTGCGAGCTCCCGTCCTTCCCGGGATGGGGGTGTTGTGCTACGCTGACGACACCCTCGTCACGGCGACTGGGCGGGACTTTCGGGAGGCGGCACGCCTCGCCGAGGTCGGAACGGCTCTCACCGTGGACCGTATGGGAATGCTGGGCTTGAGGGTCTCCATATCCAAAACGGAGGCCCTCCTGTTCCACGGTCCACGGCAAGGACCCCCACGAGGGGCGAGTATCACCGTCCGGGGGACGGTGATCAAGGTGCAGGCCCAGATGAAGTATCTGGGCCTCATCCTGGACGGTCGATGGAGCTTCGGGCAGCATTTTGTCCATCTCGGCCCGAGGCTCATCAACGCCGCCGCCGCTCTCGGCCGCCTCCTTCCGAATGTGGGGGGGCCGGGATCGCTATGCCGGCGTCTATATTCCGGTGTAGTGAGGTCGATGGCGCTGTACGGTGCCCCGATCTGGGTCGACGCCCTCACCGCTGACAACCGGGCCCTGCTGCGTAAGCCGCAGAGGGTCATAGCGGTGAGAGGCATCAGAGGGTACCGTACGGTGTCGTGGGCTGCGGCGACACTTCTCGCGGGCGATCCGCCCTGGGAGCTCCAGGCGGAGGTGCTCGCGGAAGTGTACCGGTTCCGGGTCGAGGCGAGGAACCGCGGCGACCGTCCAGGGTCGGCGGAGGTCGGGCGGATCAGGGCTCTAGCCCAGCGAGCCCTGATCGCCCGATGGCAGGAGGATCTGGGGTCACCCACGGCGGGCCTGGCGACAGTGGAGGCGATCCGGCCCCACTTGAGTCGCTGGGTCGAGAGGAAGAAGGGCACACTCACCTTCAGGATGACGCAGGTACTTACCGGGCACGGATGCTTCGGTAAGTACCTGCACGGGATAGCGCGGCGGGAGGTGTCACCCTCCTGCCACGAGTGTGGTGCGCCAGTCGACACGGCGCACCACACCCTGAGTGAGTGTGCTGCGTGGGGGCCCCAGAGGCACACCCTTGCGGCGACTATGGGCGGAGACCTCTCGCTGCCGAGCATCGTCAACGAAATGCTCGGTAGTGAGACGTGTTGGTCGGAGATGCGCTCCTTCTGCGAAAGCGTGATGTCGCAGAAGGAAGCCGCGGAGCGGGAGCGGGAAGAGGATGCCGCTGCAGACCCGCTCCGCCGAAGACGACCGGGGAGGAGGAAGAAGCGCTACGCGCACCTTCTCCCCCCGCCTCAATAGGCGTCGCAGGGACTAGGGGGGGTCTCAGTACCCCGAGAACCCCCTCTAGGTGTTGGAGGCCCGCATAGGCGGGCCGACCGTCAGGGCGTCACGGTAGCATGCGCAAGCGATCCCGTGGCGCCCGCCGAAAGACGGAGAGGGTACCGCTGGTTTTTTAGTGGGTAAACCCGGCGAACCTGGGCGCACTCGGCGTCCAGGGCTCCGGGGAGTCCCACACACCCCCCCACCTTCCATCACGTGGGGGAAGCGCGTAACGCGTTTTTCCAGCGAGAAAAAAAAAAAAAAAAAAAAAAAAAAAAGGTTAGGTTAGGTTAGGTTAGGTTAGGTTAGGTTAGGTTAGGTTAGGTTAGGTTAGGTTAGGTTAGGTTAGGTTAGGTTAGGTTAGGTTAGGTTAGGTTAGGTTAGGTTAGGTTAGGTTAGGTTAGGTTAGGTTAGGTTAGGTTAGGTTAGGTTAGGTTAGGTTAGGTTAGGTTAGGTTAGGTTAGGTTAGGTTAGGTTAGGTTAGGTTAGGTTAGGTTAGGTTAGGTTAGGTTAGGTTAGGTTAGGTTAGGTTAGGTTAGGTTAGGTTAGGTTAGGTTAGGTTAGGTTAGGTTAGGTTAGGTTAGGTTAGGTTAGGTTAGGTTAGGTTAGGTTAGGTTAGGTTAGGTTAGGTTAGGTTAGGTTAGGTTAGGTTAGGTTAGGTTAGGTTAGGTTAGGTTAGGTTAGGTTAGGTTAGGTTAGGTTAGGTTAGGTTAGGTTAGGTTAGGTTAGGTTAGGTTAGGTTAGGTTAGGTTAGGTTAGGTTAGGTTAGGTTAGGTTAGGTTAGGTTAGGTTAGGTTAGGTTAGGTTAGGTTAGGTTAGGTTAGGTTAGGTTAGGTTAGGTTAGGTTAGGTTAGGTTAGGTTAGGTTAGGTTAGGTTAGGTTAGGTTAGGTTAGGTTAGGTTAGGTTAGGTTAGGTTAGGTTAGGTTAGGTTAGGTTAGGTTAGGTTAGGTTAGGTTAGGTTAGGTTAGGTTAGGTTAGGTTAGGTTAGGTTAGGTTAGGTTAGGTTAGGTTAGGTTAGGTTAGGTTAGGTTAGGTTAGGTTAGGTTAGGTTAGGTTAGGTTAGGTTAGGTTAGGTTAGGTTAGGTTAGGTTAGGTTAGGTTAGGTTAGGTTAGGTTAGGTTAGGTTAGGTTAGGTTAGGTTAGGTTAGGTTAGGTTAGGTTAGGTTAGGTTAGGTTAGGTTAGGTTAGGTTAGGTTAGGTTAGGTTAGGTTAGGTTAGGTTAGGTTAGGTTAGGTTAGGTTAGGTTAGGTTAGGTTAGGTTAGGTTAGGTTAGGTTAGGTTAGGTTAGGTTAGGTTAGGTTAGGTTAGGTTAGGTTAGGTTAGGTTAGGTTAGGTTAGGTTATGTTAGGTTAGGTTAGGTTAGGTTAGGTTAGGTTAGGTTAGGTTAGGTTAGGTTAGGTTAGGTTAGGTTAGGTTAGGTTAGGTTAGGTTAGGTTAGGTTAGGTTAGGTTAGGTTAGGTTAGGTTAGGTTAGGTTAGGTTAGGTTAGGTTAGGTTAGGTTAGGTTAGGTTAGGTTAGGTTAGGTTAGGTTAGGTTAGGTTAGGTTAGGTTAGGTTAGGTTAGGTTAGGTTAGGTTAGGTTAGGTTAGGTTAGGTTAGGTTAGGTTAGGTTAGGTTAGGTTAGGTTAGGTTAGGTTAGGTTAGGTTAGGTTAGGTTAGGTTAGGTTAGGTTAGGTTAGGTTAGGTTAGGTTAGGTTAGGTTAGGTTAGGTTAGGTAGGTTAGGTTAGGTTAGGTTAGGTTAGGTTAAGGTTAGGTTAGGTTAGGTTAGGTTAGGTTAGGTTAGGTAGGTTAGGTTAGGTTAGGTTAGGTTAGGTTAGGTTAGGTTAGGTTAGGTTAGGTTAGGTAGGTTAGGTTAGGTTAGGTTAGGTTAGGTTAGGTTAGGTTAGGTTAGGTTAGGTTAGGTTAGGTAGGTTAGGTTAGGTAGGTTAGGTTAGGTAGGTTAGGTTAGGTGGTAGGTTAGGTTAGGTTAGGTTAGGTTAGGTTGGGGTACATGTCAGTCACCTCCTCGTGGTGTACCCTGGGCAACGGGGCCGGCTTGAGCTTGCTCGTCGGCCACGGCTAAGACTGGCGGGAGGGATGCCGCGGGGCTGCTCCTGGTACGTCCCTGATCGGCGTCAGGGCGGACCATGTGAGTGGCCTCGTTGGCTAGGAGGGAGTGGGAGGGCTCGCTACTCGAGCCTCCCAGGTGTTTTACACCGGCGGTTTGCGGCGGAGCCTACCATCTTATCCGCCGCAGGGCGTCAGCTTCGTTGACGCCTAGCCTCCAGTGGCGGACTCGGGGGAGTTCGCCACATTCCCGCGTGGAGGATGAGGAGGAAGGCGCGCACTAGGCGCGCTTTCCATGTATATTCAGCCGCCTTACGGCGGCTGCCGCTGGTGGGGTCGCGGTTGCATGCCCTTGGCGATCCCGTGGCCTCACCACTC
>NW_025920027.1:12500-15000 GCF_905147765.1 Vanessa atalanta | reverse complement strand
GATGTTCAAATGTGTCCTGCAGTTCACACTATGACGCGCAGTTAACTGCGTTCTTCATCGACCCGCGAGCCAAGTGATCCACCGTCCAGGGTAATGGTTTTTAATTTGTTTTATTTTTATAATTTCTACGATCACTCGAACGATTCTATACGCCAGTGATATGAGTTTATTTTTTTTTTATTTTTATTTTTTTTTTTGTTTTTTTCTCTTATTTTTAGTATACAGAGAAAAATTCAAAAAATTAAAAAAAAAAAAAAAAAAAAAGTTAAAAAAAAAAAAAAAAAAAAAAAAAAAAAGAAATATACATTTTATTTGAAGATGACGATGTGCGTTAACACATCGTACTTTCCTCGAAATCGACATCGAAAAATATCAGAATAGGACGCGTTACACGACTCTGGACTCTGACTCGGACACACTGCTGTGTGAGAGAGAGAGAGTGAGAATCGCGTCCTCGCATCGAAACGACACATTCCGAACGTCGATATTTGTGTTTTAGAATTTTATTATCGTTCATTATCGCACTCTTTCGAGATTGATAATTTACGTTAATGATCCTTCCGCAGGTTCCCCTACGGAAACCTTGTTACGACTTTTACTTCCTCTAAATGATCAAGTTTGGTCAACTTCCCAGCAACGCCGACGGCCGTGAAGCCACCGCGTGTCGGTCCGAAGACCTCACTAAATCATTCAATCGGTAGTAGCGACGGGCGGTGTGTACAAAGGGCAGGGACGTAATCAACGCGAGCTTATGACTCGCGCTTACTAGGAATTCCTCGTTTATGGGGGATAATTGCAAACCCCAATCCCCAGCACGAAGGAGTTTCAACGGGTTGCCCGGGCCTCTAGGCCAGGGAGAACATGCTGATTCCTTCAGTGTAGCGCGCGTGCGGCCCAGGACATCTAAGGGCATCACAGACCTGTTATTGCTCAATCTCGTGCGGCTCGAAGCCGCCGGTCCCTCTAAGAAGAATTTTAATACGCCGCCAGTGAGTTGCTCGACCGAAATCGAGCACACCTAAATGACGACGCCTATTTAGCAGGCTAGAGTCTCGTTCGTTACCGGAATTAACCAGACAAATCGCTCCACCAACTAAGAACGGCCATGCACCACCACCCACCGAATCAAGAAAGAGCTATTAATCTGTCAATCCTTCCGGTGTCCGGGCCTGGTGAGATTTCCCGTGTTGAGTCAAATTAAGCCGCAGGCTCCACTCCTGGTGGTGCCCTTCCGTCAATTCCTTTAAGTTTCAGCTTTGCAACCATACTCCCCCCGGAGTCCAAAATCTTTGGTTTCCCGGAAGCTGCCCGCCGAGCCATTGTAGTAACGTCGGCGGATCGCTAGATGACATATTTACGGTTAGAACTAGGGCGGTATCTAATCGCCTTCGAACCTCTAACTTTCGTTCTTGATTGATGAAAACACCTTTGGCAAATGCTTTCGCTGATGTTCGTCTTGCGACGATCCAAGAATTTCACCTCTAACGTCGCAATACGAATGCCCCCAGTTATCCCTATTAATCATTACCTCGGAGTTCTGAAAACCAACAAAATAGAACCGAGATCATATTCTATTATTCCATGCACGAAATATTCAAGCGGCATTTTGAGCCCGCTTTGAGCACTCTAATTTGTTCAAAGTAAAATTGTCGGCCCATCTCGACACTCACTGAAGAGCACCGCGATAGGATTTTGATATTGAACCGGCGTTTTACCGCCGGCTCACCGACGATATGCTCCGCAGACGTGTCAGTATCACCGCGGATGCGGTGCACCGACAGCGCGGCGCACAAATGCAACTACGAGCTTTTTAACCGCAACAATTTTAGTATACGCTATTGGAGCTGGAATTACCGCGGCTGCTGGCACCAGACTTGCCCTCCAATTGTTCCTCGTTAAAATATTTAAAGTGTACTCATTCCGATTACGAGGCCTCGAAAGAGTCCCGTATCGTTATTTTTCGTCACTACCTCCCCGTGCCGGGAGTGGGTAATTTGCGCGCCTGCTGCCTTCCTTGGATGTGGTAGCCGTTTCTCAGGCTCCCTCTCCGGAATCGAACCCTGATTCCCCGTTACCCGTGACAACCATGGTAGTCGCAGAAACTACCATCGAAAGTTGATAAGGCAGACATTTGAAAGATGCGTCGCCGGTACTGGACCATGCGATCGGCAAAAGTTATCCAGATTCATCAAAATTAACGACTTCGGACGAGACGCCCTCCGTCGATTGGTTTTGATCTAATAAAAGCACTCATCCCATCACTGGTCAGAGTTCTGATTGCATGTATTAGCTCTAGAATTACCACAGTTATCCAAGTAACTGAGTAAGATCTAAGGAACCAAAACTGATATATTGAGCCATTCGCGGTATCGCCTTAATACGGCTTGCACTGAGACATGCATGGCTTAATCTTTGAGACAAGCATATAACTACTGGCAGGATCAACCAGGGAGCTAACCGAGACTTGTTGAAGTCGTCAATTACTCTTCTCGTTTCATAT
>NW_025920027.1:0-5000 GCF_905147765.1 Vanessa atalanta | reverse complement strand
ACATTAAACATTGAACAGTGTGGTTTATATTTTTATACAGCCGGCCCTCAGACAGGAGTGGTCCTGGATGTTTCTCCACGGACCGCAATGTGCGTTCGAAATGTCGATGTTCAAATGTGTCCTGCAGTTCACACTATGACGCGCAGTTAACTGCGTTCTTCATCGACCCGCGAGCCAAGTGATCCACCGTCCAGGGTAATGGTTTTTAATTTGTTTTATTTTTATAATTTCTACGATCACTCGAACGATTCTATACGCCAGTGATATGAGTTTATTTTTTTTTTATTTTTATTTTTTTTTTTGTTTTTTTCTCTTATTTTTAGTATACAGAGAAAAATTCAAAAAAAAAAAAAAAAAAAAAAAAAAAAATTAAAAAAAAAAAAAAAGTAAAAAAAAAAAAAAAAGAAATATACATTTTATTTGAAGATGACGATGTGCGTTAACACATCGTACTTTCCTCGAAATCGACATCGAAAAAATATCAGAATAGGACGCGTTACACGACTCTGGACTCTGACTCGGACACACTGCTGTGTGAGAGAGAGAGAGTGAGAATCGCGTCCTCGCATCGAAACGACACATTCCGAACGTCGATATTTGTGTTTTAGAATTTTATTATCGTTCATTATCGCACTCTTCGAGATTGATAATTTACGTTAATGATCCTTCCGCAGGTTCCCCTACGGAAACCTTGTTACGACTTTTACTTCCTCTAAATGATCAAGTTTGGTCAACTTCCCAGCAACGCCGACGGCCGTGAAGCCACCGCGTGTCGGTCCGAAGACCTCACTAAATCATTCAATCGGTAGTAGCGACGGGCGGTGTGTACAAAGGGCAGGGACGTAATCAACGCGAGCTTATGACTCGCGCTTACTAGGAATTCCTCGTTTATGGGGGATAATTGCAAACCCCAATCCCCAGCACGAAGGAGTTTCAACGGGTTGCCCGGGCCTCTAGGCCAGGGAGAACATGCTGATTCCTTCAGTGTAGCGCGCGTGCGGCCCAGGACATCTAAGGGCATCACAGACCTGTTATTGCTCAATCTCGTGCGGCTCGAAGCCGCCGGTCCCTCTAAGAAGAATTTTAATACGCCGCCAGTGAGTTGCTCGACCGAAATCGAGCACACCTAAATGACGACGCCTATTTAGCAGGCTAGAGTCTCGTTCGTTACCGGAATTAACCAGACAAATCGCTCCACCAACTAAGAACGGCCATGCACCACCACCCACCGAATCAAGAAAGAGCTATTAATCTGTCAATCCTTCCGGTGTCCGGGCCTGGTGAGATTTCCCGTGTTGAGTCAAATTAAGCCGCAGGCTCCACTCCTGGTGGTGCCCTTCCGTCAATTCCTTTAAGTTTCAGCTTTGCAACCATACTCCCCCCGGAGTCCAAAATCTTTGGTTTCCCGGAAGCTGCCCGCCGAGCCATTGTAGTAACGTCGGCGGATCGCTAGATGACATATTTACGGTTAGAACTAGGGCGGTATCTAATCGCCTTCGAACCTCTAACTTTCGTTCTTGATTGATGAAAACACCTTTGGCAAATGCTTTCGCTGATGTTCGTCTTGCGACGATCCAAGAATTTCACCTCTAACGTCGCAATACGAATGCCCCCAGTTATCCCTATTAATCATTACCTCGGAGTTCTGAAAACCAACAAAATAGAACCGAGATCATATTCTATTATTCCATGCACGAAATATTCAAGCGGCATTTTGAGCCCGCTTTGAGCACTCTAATTTGTTCAAAGTAAAATTGTCGGCCCATCTCGACACTCACTGAAGAGCACCGCGATAGGATTTTGATATTGAACCGGCGTTTTACCGCCGGCTCACCGACGATATGCTCCGCAGACGTGTCAGTATCACCGCGGATGCGGTGCACCGACAGCGCGGCGCACAAATGCAACTACGAGCTTTTTAACCGCAACAATTTAGTATACGCTATTGGAGCTGGAATTACCGCGGCTGCTGGCACCAGACTTGCCCTCCAATTGTTCCTCGTTAAAATATTTAAAGTGTACTCATTCCGATTACGAGGCCTCGAAAGAGTCCCGTATCGTTATTTTTCGTCACTACCTCCCCGTGCCGGGAGTGGGTAATTTGCGCGCCTGCTGCCTTCCTTGGATGTGGTAGCCGTTTCTCAGGCTCCCTCTCCGGAATCGAACCCTGATTCCCCGTTACCCGTGACAACCATGGTAGTCGCAGAAACTACCATCGAAAGTTGATAAGGCAGACATTTGAAAGATGCGTCGCCGGTACTGGACCATGCGATCGGCAAAAGTTATCCAGATTCATCAAAATTAACGACTTCGGACGAGACGCCCTCCGTCGATTGGTTTTGATCTAATAAAAGCACTCATCCCATCACTGGTCAGAGTTCTGATTGCATGTATTAGCTCTAGAATTACCACAGTTATCCAAGTAACTGAGTAAGATCTAAGGAACCAAAACTGATATATTGAGCCATTCGCGGTATCGCCTTAATACGGCTTGCACTGAGACATGCATGGCTTAATCTTTGAGACAAGCATATAACTACTGGCAGGATCAACCAGGGAGCTAACCGAGACTTGTTGAAGTCGTCAATTACTCTTCTCGTTTCATATTCGCATATAAAATACACACAAACTTATGCATGCATGTACAATATACGCACAGTATGAAACGAGCGTCTCACCGTATCGTCGATCGCGTTAGACGCGATAGATTTTAACGGTTGACTCTTATAAAAATTTATATGAGACACAAACGCGCTTTAAGCACGCGCGCGCGCGTGCGCTATAATATATACGCGACGACAGCGGCGGCGGCGGCGGCGGCGGAGGCGTCTTCACATAATGACACATAACGGTCACGAATTCGAACGTTCTAAACGAGATCGAGTTTTTTTTTCAAAATAACACTTCGCACACGACGTGTACGTATGTATTGTTCAACGATTATTATCGTAAAACATTGGGATCGACGCCCGGTGTTTGAGTGATCGTACCGATACTCGGGTTGTGTATTTTTTGTACATGATAAATGTAAAAATTAACAAAAAGAATTTTAGAAACGACCGTTCATATATAATATAAAAATTATACACACTATACGAATACACTGAATCTTTTAAGAACTCCGTCTCTAACGTTTTTCTCATATCGTCGCGACGTCGCAGATCGACTACAATGAATCAACATTTATTCCATGAGGATAGATTGTAGCGAGAGCGACGACGACGACGATAAGAGGAAGAGCGCATGAGGCAGAGAGATCTACGTGCGTCCGTCGGTCGGCACAGTTTTACAGAACGAAAAAGAATCTTTTTATCATTTTCACGTGTGTCAGTGAATATCCCCCAGCGGTCGAGACGAATCGTACGTACATACTTGTTGTTACACTACGTAAAGTATAATATAACGCGATACGACGAATCGAGAGACACGCCAGAAGACACGCAACAAAGACGACAAATGAAAACGATAATAACATTTTTTCGTTATACAAGAGTACTGATCCGGTCACTTCGCGTCTAACATCAATTTTTGAATGTTCGACGTTCGAACCGTCACTACTCCATATATATGCCTGACGATGAGTATGACATTCGGCTCGTTCGAACGGAATGTATTTTTTTTTTATTATTATTATTATTTTATTATGTTTTCTCATATTCGATCTGATATCATAAGACGACGAACCCCAGAACACGCACCCCTATCCGCCCCCCCCCCCTCCCCAACCCCCTCCCCCCAACTGACACCCCAAACCCTCCAAAATCTCCAAAACTTCGATTATTTTGTTCTATATTTTTATAGATAGTATATGATTATATGATATTATGCAACGTCAATGCAACAACAACGACAACAACAACAACAACAACAACAACAACAATAAAAAAAAAAAAGAAAAAAAAAAAAAACAACAACAACAACAACAAAGAAAGTTGTATCTTCGTTTATTTAAATTTCACCGGTATTCGTTTATCGAAAAAAAAAAATTTATAATTAAAATTATTATATTTTATAATTAAAATAATAATTATGACGATGACGAATAAATATAATAATAATAATAATAATAAAGAACATGACGCGATTTACGAATGCGTAAATAATGTTAATAATATAATTTTTAAGTTTCATATCAGTCTTGATACCTTAAAATATGTATAATGAAGTAATAAATAAATAGAAATTATCTTTAAAAAAATATCCTGACATAAATGTATTGAATCTCTATAAAAAATTAAAAAATAATCTAACGAACGCAACGAGCTCTACTCCTACTCTACGAACGTTTTCTCGAACGAAGTGCTCGATGAAAACGTCGAACGTTCGTGTATCGAAAGGAGAGTCGAGATAGAGCTCATATAATGTTAATGTTAATGTTAATGTTAATGTATCGAAAATTATATATGTTAATTATTGATATTAAACGTATAAGAAGACTTACGTAATAATATAATAATGAAAATGACGCGAATTACGAACACGCGAGAGACACAGCACGCACAGACACCATCGATACACGAACTAATCGCAACGAACGGGACTCTAACGATTTCAGAGTGTTCGACGAAAACGTGGAACGTTCGTGTATTGAAGAAGTGAAGTCTATCGAGAAGATCATCTCATCCGCGTCCTCCTCCTCGAACTCTACGAGTTCGAGTTATATATATTTATCGAAAAATCATAAAAATATAATATTCGTGTAATATTATAGAATAGATTTCTGATCTATATATATATATATATATACAACCAACCAACAAACATACATGACTATCTCTTGTCGAACGCTAACTCACTAACACTCCTCCTCCTCCTCTCGTAGAAAAATACAAATCTTCTCGTAATTATATATCTGTGTATTATTATAATAAATAAAATACACAAATATTATATTACAAGATTTGTGTCACGAGAGAGGAGAGAGAGTCGTGCGCGCGCGCGCTCTATCTCTCTCGATAGAGATACGTACATATATGCGTGCGTGTTGTTGTTGTGTCGTT
>NW_025920026.1:10000-15000 GCF_905147765.1 Vanessa atalanta | reverse complement strand
CATGTAAACGTAAACATACATACACATCGTATTTGTTATATTTGAACGGACCGAGAACGAGATTTATATTAAGTATATTTAAACACGTAATATAACACATCGAACGCGGATACCGTCATATGTTCGAGAAACGTCAGTCAGTCTATTGAGTCGGTTACGAAATAATAGACATTACGACATTAAACATTGAACAGTGTGGTTTATATTTTTATACAGCCGGCCCTCAGACAGGAGTGGTCCTGGATGTTTCTCCACGGACCGCAATGTGCGTTCGAAATGTCGATGTTCAAATGTGTCCTGCAGTTCACACTATGACGCGCAGTTAACTGCGTTCTTCATCGACCCGCGAGCCAAGTGATCCACCGTCCAGGGTAATGGTTTTTAATTTGTTTTATTTTTATAATTTCTACGATCACTCGAACGATTCTATACGCCAGTGATATGAGTTTATTTTTTTTTTATTTTTATTTTTTTTTTTGTTTTTTTCTCTTATTTTTAGTATACAGAGAAAAATTCAAAAAATTAAAAAAAAAAAAAAAAAAAAAGTTAAAAAAAAAAAAAAGTACAAAAAAAAAAAAAAAGAAATATACATTTTATTTGAAGATGACGATGTGCGTTAACACATCGTACTTTCCTCGAAATCGACATCGAAAAATATCAGAATAGGACGCGTTACACGACTCTGGACTCTGACTCGGACACACTGCTGTGTGAGAGAGAGAGAGTGAGAATCGCGTCCTCGCATCGAAACGACACATTCCGAACGTCGATATTTGTGTTTTAGAATTTTATTATCGTTCATTATCGCACTCTTTCGAGATTGATAATTTACGTTAATGATCCTTCCGCAGGTTCCCCTACGGAAACCTTGTTACGACTTTTACTTCCTCTAAATGATCAAGTTTGGTCAACTTCCCAGCAACGCCGACGGCCGTGAAGCCACCGCGTGTCGGTCCGAAGACCTCACTAAATCATTCAATCGGTAGTAGCGACGGGCGGTGTGTACAAAGGGCAGGGACGTAATCAACGCGAGCTTATGACTCGCGCTTACTAGGAATTCCTCGTTTATGGGGGATAATTGCAAACCCCAATCCCCAGCACGAAGGAGTTTCAACGGGTTGCCCGGGCCTCTAGGCCAGGGAGAACATGCTGATTCCTTCAGTGTAGCGCGCGTGCGGCCCAGGACATCTAAGGGCATCACAGACCTGTTATTGCTCAATCTCGTGCGGCTCGAAGCCGCCGGTCCCTCTAAGAAGAATTTTAATACGCCGCCAGTGAGTTGCTCGACCGAAATCGAGCACACCTAAATGACGACGCCTATTTAGCAGGCTAGAGTCTCGTTCGTTACCGGAATTAACCAGACAAATCGCTCCACCAACTAAGAACGGCCATGCACCACCACCCACCGAATCAAGAAAGAGCTATTAATCTGTCAATCCTTCCGGTGTCCGGGCCTGGTGAGATTTCCCGTGTTGAGTCAAATTAAGCCGCAGGCTCCACTCCTGGTGGTGCCCTTCCGTCAATTCCTTTAAGTTTCAGCTTTGCAACCATACTCCCCCCGGAGTCCAAAATCTTTGGTTTCCCGGAAGCTGCCCGCCGAGCCATTGTAGTAACGTCGGCGGATCGCTAGATGACATATTTACGGTTAGAACTAGGGCGGTATCTAATCGCCTTCGAACCTCTAACTTTCGTTCTTGATTGATGAAAACACCTTTGGCAAATGCTTTCGCTGATGTTCGTCTTGCGACGATCCAAGAATTTCACCTCTAACGTCGCAATACGAATGCCCCCAGTTATCCCTATTAATCATTACCTCGGAGTTCTGAAAACCAACAAAATAGAACCGAGATCATATTCTATTATTCCATGCACGAAATATTCAAGCGGCATTTTGAGCCCGCTTTGAGCACTCTAATTTGTTCAAAGTAAAATTGTCGGCCCATCTCGACACTCACTGAAGAGCACCGCGATAGGATTTTGATATTGAACCGGCGTTTTACCGCCGGCTCACCGACGATATGCTCCGCAGACGTGTCAGTATCACCGCGGATGCGGTGCACCGACAGCGCGGCGCACAAATGCAACTACGAGCTTTTTAACCGCAACAATTTTAGTATACGCTATTGGAGCTGGAATTACCGCGGCTGCTGGCACCAGACTTGCCCTCCAATTGTTCCTCGTTAAAATATTTAAAGTGTACTCATTCCGATTACGAGGCCTCGAAAGAGTCCCGTATCGTTATTTTTCGTCACTACCTCCCCGTGCCGGGAGTGGGTAATTTGCGCGCCTGCTGCCTTCCTTGGATGTGGTAGCCGTTTCTCAGGCTCCCTCTCCGGAATCGAACCCTGATTCCCCGTTACCCGTGACAACCATGGTAGTCGCAGAAACTACCATCGAAAGTTGATAAGGCAGACATTTGAAAGATGCGTCGCCGGTACTGGACCATGCGATCGGCAAAAGTTATCCAGATTCATCAAAATTAACGACTTCGGACGAGACGCCCTCCGTCGATTGGTTTTGATCTAATAAAAGCACTCATCCCATCACTGGTCAGAGTTCTGATTGCATGTATTAGCTCTAGAATTACCACAGTTATCCAAGTAACTGAGTAAGATCTAAGGAACCAAAACTGATATATTGAGCCATTCGCGGTATCGCCTTAATACGGCTTGCACTGAGACATGCATGGCTTAATCTTTGAGACAAGCATATAACTACTGGCAGGATCAACCAGGGAGCTAACCGAGACTTGTTGAAGTCGTCAATTACTCTTCTCGTTTCATATTCGCATATAAAATACACACAAACTTATGCATGCATGTACAATATACGCACAGTATGAAACGAGCGTCTCACCGTATCGTCGATCGCGTTAGACGCGATAGATTTTAACGGTTGACTCTTATAAAAATTTATATGAGACACAAACGCGCTTTAAGCACGCGCGCGCGCGTGCGTGCGCTATAATATATAACGCGACGACAGCGGCGGCGGCGGCGGCGGCGGCGGAGGCGTCTTCACATAATGACACATAACGGTCACGAATTCGAACGTTCTAAACGAGATCGAGTTTTTTTTTCAAAATAACACTTCGCACACGACGTGTACGTATGTATTGTTCAACGATTATTATCGTAAAACATTGGGATCGACGCCCGGTGTTTGAGTGATCGTACCGATACTCGGGTTGTGTATTTTTTGTACATGATAAATGTAAAAATTAACAAAAAGAATTTTAGAAACGACCGTTCATATATAATATAAAAATTATACACACTATACGAATACACTGAATCTTTTAAGAACTCCGTCTCTAACGTTTTCTCATATCGTCGCGACGTCGCAGATCGACTACAATGAATCAACATTTATTCCATGAGGATAGATTGTAGCGAGAGCGACGACGACGACGATAAGAGGAAGAGCGCATGAGGCAGAGAGATCTACGTGCGTCCGTCGGTCGGCACAGTTTTACAGAACGAAAAAGAATCTTTTTATCATTTTCACGTGTGTCAGTGAATATCCCCAGCGGTCGAGACGAATCGTACGTACATACTTGGTTGTTACACTACGTAAAGTATAATATAACGCGATACGACGAATCGAGAGACACGCCAGAAGACACGCAACAAAGACGACAAATGAAAACGATAATAACATTTTTTTCGTTATACAAGAGTACTGATCCGGTCACTTCGCGTCTAACATCAATTTTTGAATGTTCGACGTTCGAACCGTCACTACTCCATATATATGCCTGACGATGAGTATGACATTCGGCTCGTTCGAACGGAATGTATTTTTTTTTTTATTATTATTATTATTTTATTATGTTTCTCATATTCGATCTGATATCATAAGACGACGAACCCCAGAACACGCACCAACCCCCCCCCCCCCTCCCCAACCCCCTCCCCCCCAACTGACACCCCAAACCCTCCAAAATCTCCAAAACTTCGATTATTTTGTTCTATATTTTTATAGATAGTATATGATTATATGATATTATGCAACGTCAATGCAACAACAACGACAACAACAACAACAACAACAACAACAACAACAACAATAAAAAAAAAAAGAAAAAAAAAAAAAACAACAACAACAACAACAAAGAAAGTTGTATCTTCGTTTATTTAAATTTCACCGGTATTCGTTTATCGAAAAAAAAAAATTTATAATTAAAATTATTATATTTTATAATTAAAATAATAATTATGACGATGACGAATAAATATAATAATAATAATAATAATAAAGAACATGACGCGATTTACGAATGCGTAAATAATGTTAATAATATAATTTTTAAGTTTCATATCAGTCTTGATACCTTAAAATATGTATAATGAAGTAATAAATAAATAGAAATTATCTTTAAAAAAATATCCTGACATAAATGTATTGAATCTCTATAAAAAAATTAAAAAATAATCTAACGAACGCAACGAGCTCTACTCCTACTCTACGAACGTTTTCTCGAACGAAGTGCTCGATGAAAACGTCGAACGTTCGTGTATCGAAAGGAGAGTCGAGATAGAGCTCATATAATGTTAATGTTAATGTTAATGTTAATGTTAATGTATCGAAAATTATATATGTTAATTATTGATATTAAACGTATAAGAAGACTTACGTAATAATATAATAATGAAAATGACGCGAATTACGAACACGCGAGAGACACAGCACGCACAGACACCATCGATACACGAACTAATCGCAACGAACGGGACTCTAACGATTTCAGAGTGTTCGACGAAAACGTGGAACGTTCGTGTATTGAAGAAGTGAAGTCTATCGAGAAGATCATCTCATCCGCGTCCTCCTCCTCGAACTCTACGAGTTCGAGTTATATATATTTATCGAAAAATCATAAAAATATAATATTCGTGTAATATTATAGAATAGATTTCTGATCTATATATATATATATATATACAACCAACCAACAAACATACATGACTATCTCTTGTCGAACGCTAACTCACTAACACTCC
>NW_025920026.1:5000-7500 GCF_905147765.1 Vanessa atalanta | reverse complement strand
CTTTGGTGAACTTTCCAATAAGCTTTTTTGCCCAGCTCAATTTTTTACGGATCCTGTCGGATCTGGCGGCGGCATTGGCAGCAGACCACCGCGACGAATCGAGCCGTCCGTACCTGCGTAAAACGAGATCCGGCACGACCGTCCGCAGCGATGGGATCGCCAGGCCACCGGCCTTAATTTCCGCATGGAAATACGCTTTTGGAACGTCCTGTGGTAACCTCAACCATTTCCTTACTGCGCCTCGGATCTCGATGTCGAGCATTCTTAAACGATCATCCGAAATCGTTCCTAGCACGAGACCGTGCATGAACCTCGGGATCAGATGGCCTCTCACAATTTCGAGCCGCTGTTGTGGCTTGAGAGGCGCCTTGGAGATATTGTCCAGGGCCTTACGCACCTCCTGCTCGAGCATCAGAGCGCCGGACGACTCAAAGTCCACGCCGAGATAACGCCAACGTTCCACGCAAGACACCTGTCGAAGTTTCTTCCTACCGACAGAGAACACCCTCTCCGTCAGGTAGTGGTGCTTCTTGCGTTTCCCGTCAGGTACCATCGATAAGGCGGAGCTTTTACCATGGTTGATATTGAGGCCGACCATTTCAGCCACCTGCACAACACGATCGATGGATTCCTGCATCCCTACTTTCGAGCCTGCAAGCAGGACTAGGTCATCAGCATAGGCTAGGGCCGAGATTTGCTCATTCTCCAACCTATAACCGACTCCCTTTGGCAGCGATGCAAGAATTAGGTCCAGCGCCATGTTGAACAATATGGGTGAAAGGGGGTCCCCCTGTCTCACTCCGCGACCCATCTTTACAGGTTTACCAACCTTACCCTTGACGGCTAGTACAGTGCTAGCCGTTTCGTATAAGTTGGCCACATAGCTGCAGAATCCATCAGGCAGTCCTCTCGCCCTAAGCAAATCGACAAGAGCCGCATGCGACACCGTATCGAATGCCTTGGAGAAATCGAGCACCGCAATGTGGCATTCTCGCAGCTTTTTCCTGCTATCCCCCAGCACCGCGTCGAGCACGGCTGTGTTCTCTAGAGTGCCATCTGCACTCACGAACCCGCGCTGACGCATGTCGGGTGGGCAACAGGCGAGCAGTCTCTTCGCCAGGATACTGTGCATGTGTCTGAGTGGTATCGACGCAATAGATATTGGCCGATAGTCACCCGGGCACTTTGGAGCATCACTTTTCGGGATAAAGACTGTTCGGCACTGCCGCAATGGATCGGGAATGGAACCTTGTACCATCCAATGGTTGAATATTTCCGCCTTCGATGATGCAGGAATGGCTCGCCAGTCTTCCGCACGAATTCCATCCGGACCCGGCGCAGTCCTCATGTCTATGCTGGACGCTTTCACCTCATCGATCGTGATCGGCGCCCACAGCTTGGTGTAGTCGTCCACACCCCCGGAGGGGAGCCCACGCCGAAGGCTTTTTAGGGCCTCAGACGTGGGACCCGAGGCGCTAGACACGGTTTCGAGGATCGGTCGCCAAAAGGTTTCCATCTCCTCTAGGCCATGCCTCGCGTCCCGGGTGTGTCCGTCTATTACTTCAGCTGCTGCACGACTGGGACACTTCCGAAACAACTCCTGCATCCTTGCGTACTCTACTCGTCTCCGCTTTCGGCGCGACATTGAGTCTGACGCAGCTTGGATGTCACAATCATAATTCTTACGGCGTCGGCGACTCCTGGTTTTCGCCCCCGGCTCGCAGCGCCGCTTCCGTCTCTCGACCGCCCGAAGGAGGTCTTCGAGAACATGCGCCGCGTTCGGGCCGATTGGGGTTTCTACCGTTTGGCAGGGTTCAGCGACAGGTGGGTCTTCAGGGTTGCTCCCTATAACGATCGAAGGCCGCGCTTCCAAGGCACCTTCAGTGCTCGAACCCCCTCTCGCAATGGAATCAGCAGCCGAGAACGCCAATTCCTCCAGGCAGGTTTGCACCAACCCTTTGTATTTGACGCTACGGCGCTGACCCTTAACCGCCTCCAGCGTCCTATGGAGCTGGGGTAGTTTGGCGAGAAGGTCTACGTTACCGCACTTCCCGGTATCTCTTGTCAGCTGCGCCTCGACTCGTGCCATGAGGAGCAACTCTTCCTCATTCCACCTGCGCTTCACCGAAGCTGGAGCCGCTTCTGCGTTGGCCTCGACGGGATGGGCTCTACGCTTGTGAACCCCTAGTCCCGTCTTGGTGTTGAATGTGCGGTTGCACATTGGACAGATCCAACCAGGCGCCCGCCCAACAGTCCCGCCGGGAACGTCGGGTCGAACCACCGGGGAGGGAATGACCGTGCTCCCCGATTCCTGTGGGAGATCGGGGCGGTCGAATAAATTCTTATTTCGACTTGTTGCAAGGTAAATTCCCCTGGTGGCCGGGCCGCAAACCCAACCACGGGGTTCGCCCACGGTTTTTGCTAGGTCCCAACCGAAGAAAACCGCTAGGCTTGAAGGTCTCCGTAGAGACCAACCATCGGGACTGCTGTGAGGGATCTC
>NW_025920025.1:7500-22756 GCF_905147765.1 Vanessa atalanta | reverse complement strand
TGTTAGGTAGGTTAGGTTAGGTTAGGTTAGGTTAGGTTAGGTTAGGTTAGGTTAGGTTAGGTTAGGTTAGGTTAGGTTAGGTTAGGTTAGGTTAGGTTAGGTTAGGTTAGGTTAGGTTAGGTTAGGTTAGGTTAGGTTAGGTTAGGTTAGGTTAGGTTAGGTTAGGTTAGGTTAGGTTAGGTTAGGTTAGGTTAGGTTAGGTTAGGTTAGGTTAGGTTAGGTTAGGTTAGGTTAGGTTAGGTTAGGTTAGGTTAGGTTAGGTTAGGTTAGGTTAGGTTAGGTTAGGTTAGGTTAGGTTAGGTTAGGTTAGGTTAGGTTAGGTTAGGTTAGGTTAGGTTAGGTTAGGTTAGGTTAGGTTAGGTTAGGTTAGGTTAGGTTAGGTTAGGTTAGGTTAGGTTAGGTTAGGTTAGGTTAGGTTAGGTTAGGTTAGGTTAGGTTAGGTTAGGTTAGGTTAGGTTAGGTTAGGTTAGGTTAGGTTAGGTTAGGTTAGGTTAGGTTAGGTTAGGTTAGGTTAGGTTAGGTTAGGTTAGGTTAGGTTAGGTTAGGTTAGGTTAGGTTAGGTTAGGTTAGGTTAGGTTAGGTTAGGTTAGGTTAGGTTAGGTTAGGTTTTGGGGTACATGTCAGTCACCTCCTCGTGGTGTACCCTGGGCAACGGGGCCGGCTTGAGCTTGCTCGTCGGCCACGGCTAAGACTGGCGGGAGGGATGCCGCGGGGCTGCTCCTGGTACGTCCCTGATCGGCGTCAGGGCGGACCATGTGAGTGGCCTCGTTGGTTAGGAGGGAGTGGGAGGGCTCGCTACTCGAGCCTCCCAGGTGTTTTACACCGGCGGTTTGCGGCGGAGCCTACCATCTTATCCGCCGCAGGGCGTCAGCTTCGTTGACGCCCAGCCTCCAGTGGCGGACTCGGGGGAGTTCGCCACATTCCCGCGTGGAGGATGAGGAGGAAGGCGCGCACTAGGCGCGCTTTCCATGTATATTCAGCCGCCTTACGGCGGCTGCCGCTGGTGGGGTCGCGGTTGCATGCCCTTGGCGATCCCGTGGCCTCACCACTCGGCGGCATGGTGGAAACCCGAGGATGGTTTTAGTGGGTAGGACAGGGCATTAGCACTAGCGTGCCCTGGCACGGGGCATTAGTTCCCGGTTGAGTCCCACATACCCGTCCCGGTCCCCCGACCGGGCGGCATGCGTAAATGCATTTCCTCCTCGTTAAACAAAAAAAAAACAAAAAAAAAAAAAAAAAGGTTAGGTTAGGTTAGGTTAGGTTAGGTTAGGTTAGGTTAGGTGGGGTACATGTCAGTCACCTCCTCGTGGTGTACCCTGGGCAACGGGGCCGGCTTGAGCTTGCTCGTCGGCTACGGCTAAGACTGGCGGGAGGGATGCCGCGGGGCTGCTCCTGGTACGTCCCTGATCGGCGTCAGGGCGGACCATGTGAGTGGCCTCGTTGGCTAGGAGGGAGTGGGAGGGCTCGCTACTCGAGCCTCCCAGGTGTTTTACACCGGCGGTCAGCGGCGGAGCCTACCATCTTATCCGCCGCAGGGCGTCAGCTTCGTTGACGCCCAGCCTCCAGTGGCGAACTCGGGGGAGTTCGCTACATTCTTACGTGGAGGATGAGGGGGAAGGCGCGCACTAGGCGCGCTTTCCATGAATATTCAGCCGCCTTGCGGCGGCTGCCGCTGGTGGGGTCGCGGTTGCATGCCCTTGGCGATCCCGTGGCCTCACCACTCGGCGGCATGGTGGAAACCCGAGGATGGTTTTAGTGGGTAGGACAGGGCATTAGCACTAGCGTGCCCTGGCACGGGGCATTAGTTCCCGGTTGAGTCCCACATACCCGTCCCGGTCCCCCGACCGGGCGGCATGCGTAAATGCATTTCCTCCTCGTTAAACAAAAAAAAAAAAAAAGGTTAGGTTAGGTTAGGTTAGGTTAGGTTAGGTTAGGTTAGGTTAGGTTAGGTTAGGTTAGGTTAGGTTAGGTTAGGTTAGGTTAGGTTAGGTTAGGTTAGGTTAGGTTAGGTTAGGTTAGGTTAGGTTAGGTTAGGTTAGGTTGGGGTACATGTCAGTCACCTCCTCGTGGTGTACCCTGGGCAACGGGGCCGGCTTGAGCTTGCTCGTCGGCCACGGCTAAGACTGGCGGGAGGGATGCCGCGGGGCTGCTCCTGGTACGTCCCTGATCGGCGTCAGGGCGGACCATGTGAGTGGCCTCGTTGGCTAGGAGGGAGTGGGAGGGCTCGCTACTCGAGCCTCCCAGGTGTTTTACACCGGCGGTTTGCGGCGGAGCCTACCATCTTATCCGCCGCAGGGCGTCAGCTTCGTTGACGCCCAGCCTCCAGTGGCGGACTCGGGGGAGTTCGCCACATTCCCGCGTGGAGGATGAGGAGGAAGGCGCGCAATAGGCGCGCTTTCCATGTATATTCAGCCGCCTTACGGCGGCTGCCGCTGGTGGGGTCGCGGTTGCATGCCCTTGGCGATCCCGTGACCTCACCACTCGGCGGCATGGTGGAAACCCGAGGATGGTTTTAGTGGGTAGGACAGGGCATTAGCACTAGCGTGCCCTGGCACGGGGCATTAGTTCCCGGTTGAGTCCCACATACCCGTCCCGGTCCCCCGACCGGGCGGCATGCGTAAATGCATTTCCTCCTCGTTAAACAAAAAAAAAAAAAAAAAAGGTTAGGTTAGGTTAGGTTAGGTTAGGTTAGGTTAGGTTAGGTTAGGTTAGGTTAGGTTAGGTTAGGTTAGGTTAGGTTAGGTTAGGTTAGGTTAGGTTAGGTTAGGTTAGGTTAGGTTAGGTTAGGTTAGGTTAGGTTAGGTTAGGTTAGGTTAGGTTAGTGTAGAAATAATAAGATTTAGAATATAAGCATTAAAAACGGTTTATTGAAAACAAGTGCAAGTGACAACACATTGACAGACACTAGGAAAAGTTAAGAGATAGCAAAAAAAGTATTTAAGCTATTAGGCGTTGTTTAACTTCTTCCAACATCCTCTCTTAAACATAAGCCCATCTTGGAGGCACAGAAAACCAATTTTGAGTGCGTCGTGGCTTTCGTTAGGGCATCTGCGACCATCATGTCCGTCTGAACGTAGCGAACGTCAATAGCCCCACCAAGCACCTTGTCACGAACAAAATGATGCCTCACATCAATGTGCTTCGTCCTGGAATGATAACCTATCTCTTTCAGCGTAGAATCAAGCTTCTTATTCCATTGCCTTGCATTTGAACCTGTTAATGCTTCTTCAACAGTTATTGGATCTGTAACTTCCATAAAACCCATGAAATTATTGCCTTCCATGTTTTTTCTCTGATGTGACCTCAATGTAATTCTACTTTGTATATATTCATCATTACAATCATCATAATCATCTGTATCAGAATAATAAGTCTCATCAGTTTGTCTATTCGAGATACTACTATCAGATGAATTCTCATTACTTGAAGATGTTTCATTTTGTGAGCTTTCATTGATACTTGCTTCTTCTGTCTGATTCTCTGAGTCTAAACAATCAATCTCTGTCCTACTCAGAGGAAGTGTAATCTGCTGTGGTACTGACACAGTTTCCGGAGCAACATTTTCCAAAACATTACAATTTTCAATAAATACCACATCTCTACTAATTACAATATTTTTACTAACTTTATCATAAAGCCTGTATCCCTTCGTATTCACACAATATCCTACAAAGATTAATTCTCGTGATTTGCTATCCCACTTACGACGATTTTGCTTAGGAACATGTACCATGGCCTTAGAACCAAATATCTTTAAATGAGAAATGTGTGGTTTCTTTCCAGACCAATTCTCATATGGTGTTGTTTCAGCCAGTACACGTGATGGGGATCTGTTTATGATATATGCGGCTGTGGCGACTGCCTCTGCCCAGAATGTTTTTTGCAGTTTTGCTTCAAACAACATGCACTTTGCACGTTCTACCAGCGTGCGATTCATCCTCTCTGCTACACCATTTTGCTCTGGCGTATATGGAGTGCTGGTCTGATGTTTGATTCCAGAAGCTGCCAGAAAATCAGAAAAATTATTATTACAGAACTCTTTTCCGTTGTCACTTCTTAATATTTTTATTTTCCTCTCTAGCTCACTTTCTACTTCATTTTTGAATTTCTTAAACACTGATGTAATATCCAATTTGTTCTTTAGAAAATAAACATATACTTTACGAGAATAATCATCTATGAAGGTTATGAAGTACTTCCCTCCACCTAAAGATGGAGTCTCCATCGGACCACACAGATCAGTATGAATAATGTCAAGTAATGCATTTGCTCTAGAACCCGAATTTGGAAATGATAATCGTGTTTGTTTTGCTTCGCAACAGGGTATACAAACAGTATTTACTTCTTTACCAGAAATAGTTACACCCTCAGTACATAGGATACTTTACTATGACTTATTTTAACGGTAAATATTTTAATGTTTACTCTAAATTAGGTATACGAGACTGGGCCCATAACCTGTAGAAATAATAAGATTTAGAATATAAGCATTAAAAACGGTTTATTGAAAACAAGTGCAAGTGACAACACATTGACAGACACTAGGAAAAGTTAAGAGATAGCAAAAAAAGTATTTAAGCTATTAGGCGTTGTTTAACTTCTTCCAACAGTTAGGTTAGGTTAGGTTAGGTTAGGTTTTTTTTTTTTTTTTTTTTTTATTAATTATGCTACATCCACAGGCTCGCATTTGCCCGTGCCTTTTTTTACAATTTAATTTATGTTTACGTGACAATTTTAGCGCACTGGGATTTACAGTAGTTACTATTCTAACAGTACTAGCTTATCAACTACTGTAGATCGATGAGCAGCGAAGATCTTCTCCGCCTCCGCCGGCGATGTCTTCTTGCCGGAGGCTCTTGCCCGTACTGACTTTATTTTTTTTTTTTTTTTTTTTTTTGTACATTTTTTTTTTTTTTTTTTTTTTATTTTCTACTATTTTAGCATATTTGTTGTACAGTAATTTATAGTAGTTATACCTTATTATTAACAATATTTACTTATTTCTATACAAATTATTTTTTTTTTTTTTTTTTTTTTTTTACATTTATTTTATAGTAAACTATGGTTATACCTTATTTTTAATTATGTATACTTAATTTTATACAGATAGTTTTGGGAATTTATTTTAACTTAGTCGATCTTATACTATGAACAGCGGACCCTGCCCCGTCACGAATCAGATTTAGCACAGCCTCGGCGATGGTGTTGTTACGCTGGTGTATTGCCATTTTTAAGCTGTGCTCTAATAATGTTTTAGCTGAGACCCCGATCGTTCGGCTGATGAAATTGCCGATTGCGTCGTCACAGACATCCGTGTAATAGACACAGGTGTTGGTGTGTCTAGTTATTGCTACCACGGCGTGAGGCACACTTTGATGTATTGTGAGCCTCGCACTTTTGGTTCGGATGATGATTACCTCCTCGTAGGTCTGTCCCTGTGCCTCATGGATGGTCATGACGCGAGAACCTTCACCTTTACCATATCCCTGGTCCACCAGAAGTTTCTTTTCCTCCTGCGTGTGGACCAGGTATAGGGTTCTGGTTAGGTTGGATGGTATTTTCACGCCAGTGAACCTCTCCATTTTTAGGGAGTGGACAACGGGGTTCGCTGAGTAAATGGCTCTGTAGACGTCTCTGATGGCGTATGCGACGTCCATGGGGCATCGGTATGTGCAAGACAACTCACATGTGATGGTGGTGGTCAGGTTTGGCCGGCAATACCTCATCTCGAACAGATTTTCTCTGTCGATGTAAGGCAGCTGATTGATGTCTCCAACGAGTATCACTTCCTTCGCCTCTGTTATGCGAGCCGCCATAACTATGCTTCCAAAATGGTTCATGAGGGCTTCGTCGACCGTTAGGCGGTCGCACCTGGTGTCCTCATGAAGACCATTTACAAGGATTGAAGCCATAGTTCGTACCCTTGATTTGACTTTGGGGCCAAAACGGTGTGTTAGATGTTGACGGAGATCTTTGGCGGATTCTAGGGTGGTGGTGGCTATGATGTCTGTGTTCTCGTCGAAGTTCCCGACAATGTGAGTTGTCTTTCCACATCCCGGTACTCCATTGATCCAAGATAATCGCGGTAGTTTCCAGTCCACAAGGGGTGCTTCAACTTCAGAACCTGTTGAGATGGACTTAGCCATCCCCAGTATCCTGTCATCTAGCATTATCCTCGTGCATCTGGCGACCACCACGATTGGGTCTTCAGGTGGTGTGAGGAACTTGATGGGGGAGTCTCCTCGCCCGTCTGCCTCGACCAGGCCCACGAAACCACAGGCAGCGCTGTAAGCGGCCATGTACCACCCCGACATCTTCCCTTTGATGATCTGGGATGTGTCGTTGTTGTATATGGCCGCCTCTGCTTCATTGAGCTCCACCTCCAGCAGCTTATCGTTTGATCGCTGGTAGGCCTGCATGATCTTCTTGCAGGTGGCTAAGTGTATGTCGCGAGTCGCCCTCACTATAGCCTGGAACTCTATGAATGCATTCACTGCGTGGTCCCGTGGGTTTGACGCTGGTCTCAGCTTTGGTGGTGAAATTTGTCCCCAGTCAGCCCTTGTCAACCCTGAGCGTGACGTTTTAGGTTTTCCCAGGTCGTCGGACTTAAGGAATTCCCTGATCGCCAGCGCTTTTTGGTCTGTTGAGGTCGACGGCCCGGGGGCAAGTTGGGGCGATTTTGACCCTTTGTTCCTCGGTGAGACCAGATCTCGGATAGTTTTAATCAAAGCCATTTCTCGTACTGGGGAGCACGGCTCTCTGCGGGTGTGTAAAGTTTGGGCAGGCTTCTGCGCCGCCAGCTTCTGCTGTAGTCGCTCGGATCCACTTAGAGGGGACTCCATGGTTGTCGGCTCCGCAGGGGGGAGAGTTGGTGTGGCCTCAGGTTTTAAGAATCCTAGGTCTTCCCCCCTATCTTCGTATATGACAACCTCGTGTATTTTAGAGGCTAACAGGCAGCCGAAGCGGACTGCTACGTCGCCTGTTTCAGAGCCAACTCTCATGGCGTCCACGCTTATCCGCCGTGGGGTGCCATCCCGGGCCCGCCCGCTGAGTTCCGAGAGCTGTTGACATGCCAATGCAAATGAGGTTTCCCTTTCCCATTCGAAAAGTGCGACCACTTTGTTTTGTGATCGCACCAGTCGGCAGGTCAGGGCTCCCGGCATCTGCATGGTAAGCGCTTCGATGGTGGTGCGCTTAATGCTCACTTTTGAAGTGCTCCCTTTGATCAGCAGGGCCAATCCAGGCGACACCGTCACGCGGTCCGAGCTTTCGTGGCGGCAGAAACTGATGCCCATCCTTTCTCTGTCGTCGCTCATGAAGAGGGCCACGCCTTTTACTGTAATCCCTGGAACGCCACATTCTCCTACGTCTTGGATTACTTCCGCAAATGTGGCGTAGTGGGTGGTTTGTATGGGCGCGGTAGGATGGTGTCTCTTCATGAGTATTCCCCGCATGGTGGAGGAGAGAGTTCGAATCCCCCTGCTCAGGGTGGTCTGCGTTGGCGTTTGCGTCGGTTGAGTCTGCTGTGTGGTGTGTATTATTTGTGTTGTACTTGGTTGGTGTGTTCTGTTAGTGTTGGTTGGTGTGTATGTGGTGCTAAGTGGTATGTTGGGATGGTGCTGGGATGAGGGTATTATGGCTGCAGCAGATGGTTGAGCATTTGAGCTGTTTCTTTTAGCGGCCACTTGTACGGCTTTTCTCGCGAATGCGATGAAGGGTGTTCTAAGATCCTCCTTCTCCATGATGACGTGGAGTGAGGACTGGGTGAGGGTGATGTTTGTTCGAGTTTCGAACTCCATCCTATCTTTGCCGAATCTTGGGCATGCCAGGATTAAGTGGAGGATCGTTTCATCGCATTCGGGATCGCAGACACACGAAGGACTGTCTTTTAGTTTGAAACGATGGAGGTACGCCGCGAACCCCCCATGGCCGGTCAGTAACTGGGTGTCGGTGGGTGTTAGTACCGACGTTCTTACCACTTTTTTTGCTATTTTGACGTCGGGTAAGAACGCTCTTGTCACTGAACCGGTTTCTGAGGAGCTGTAGCGCGTCTGCCATGCCTCGATTGTATCTTCGCGTATCCGCCTCCTGACATACGATATTGGAACTTTATCGTAGTCAGGTGCCGTTTTTTTCGTGAGGGCCGCTTTTTTCGCTAGCTCATCCGCTCTTTCGTTGCCCGGTGTTCCTACGTGGGCCCTTAACCAGAAGAACCGCACGCTTCCGCCCTCCTCTCCGATCTGTCGAATGCACTCCTTCATCTCCAGAGCCAATGGATGAGTGACTGAAGGGCTCCGTAGCAGATCAAGAGAGGATCTCGAGTCGCTCAAGATGTTAGCAGAGCGATGTTTCGATTTCCTTACCATCTTGATAGCTCTGAGGAGTGCATACATTTCGGATTGGAAGACAGTGTTGTGCGGCTCTAGGCGGAACGTGGAGTTTCTGGTTTCCCTCCCATGATCCCACCATGTTAGAGCAGCTCCGACCTTCCCCTCTATTTTGCTGCCGTCGGTGAATATTAGGGGGCCGACGATATGGTGTTCTTCAAGGGTTTGTGGGTCCAGATTCTCTAAGCATGCATACTCTGTTGTTATGAGTTGCGATGGATGTGGGTTTTGTAGAGGTCCCACTCTTTGCTCTATTTCACGCCCCGGGGGTATAAGGTCCACGCAGTAGCCTTTCTTGATCTTAAAAAGGGTGGCAGCCTCCTTGACACGGAGGTCGAGGGGGAGTTGGCCTGATAGGATGAGTGCCGATGTCAGAGATACCGTCCTGTGCGCCTTACAGATCTTTTGAGCGAAGCCTCGTTGCAGCGAGTTAAGCTTACTTTTAATCATAAGCTTCTCCGCTGCAGGAGACCAAACGCTTGCTGCGTAAAGAACGATAGGCTCTATCACCGCCACATATATAGTCCTGACTATTTCTCCGTTTAGACCCCAAGTCACCTTCGCCGCGCACGCGAGTTGTTTATATATGTCCGCTGCCTTTTTACAGGTTGCGGACACATGCGCATTGAAAGTTAGCTTAGAGTCTATGATGAGACCCAGTAATTTGATCTCCGTCACTAGACTAAGCGGAGTACCGCACATATGAATAACCGGGGCATCGTATTTGAGCTTCTTAGTTAGCACCATCGCATTTGTCTTGTGCGGTGCGAAGCACAGCTTGTTCTCGATGCCCCATTCTTGTACGGTAGCTAGGGTGGATTCCGCTGTTGCCTGTAACTGGTTTGTGTGATGGTTGGAGAAAACCAGGACCACGTCATCCGCAAAGGCCTGACAATAAATCCCCTTAGTTGCCATTTCGTGAAGTAGCGAGTCCAGGATGAGGTTCCAGAAGGTCGGTCCACCAATTGAGCCCTGGACGCATCCCTTCGTGGTTCCTTTCTCGCTGGTCGCTCTGGCATAGTTCACTATGACTCTCCGGTCTTGGAGGTATGATGCCACTAAGGCGTATAAGTTCCTCGGGCAATGTTTGTGAACCAACTGCTTTTTAAGGGCTGGCCACCATGCGTTATCGAAGGCGCCCTCTATGTCAAGCGATACCAGAAGTACTATTTTTTTGGATCTTATTTCCTTCTGGATATGCCCAACCAAATCGTAGAGAGCGTCTTCCGTTCCACGCTGTGGCATGAATCCGTACTGGCTGGGATGCAGGGTCGGGAGAAGATGGTATTGAAGCCTACCCACTAAGAGTTTCTCTACTATCTTGCCGAGGATTGATAGAAGTCCTATCGGCCTATAGGATTTCGGGTGGGTGTAGTCCTCTTTGGCTGGTTTTCGGAGGATGCACACGTGGGCGACCTTCCACTGATTGGGGAAGTACGATAGCGACAAGCATTTGTTTGCCAACGCCAAAAATACCTCCCTGTCACAGTTTATAGCCGCAGTGCATATGTCGGACGTCAGTCCATCCGGGCCTGGAGCTTTCTTCGGATTTAGGTTCAAAAGAACCATTTCCAGTTCCGCGGCGGTGAAAGGTGGATCGTTGTCCGACAGATCTTGAATTTCCTCCGGTGTTTTGTCCTCAGCGATCGCTCTTATTGATCGCTGTTTGTCATTTTCAGTTTCTACAGAGTCGTCGGGGTAAAACGTGCGCGCTAGTAATTCAGCTGACTTTTCTGGTGGTAGTGTTTCTCCAGCTGAATCTCTTAGGAGTAGGTCTTCGCTCCTTTTCGACGTTTTCCTTATTACCCTGTATACACCGTCCCAGACACTTTCACGGTTCTGGGTCGAACAAAACTCTTTCCAGCTTTGAGTGACAGCTTCGATCTCTCGCCCTTTGTAGTTTTCCCTTGCCTGTACGTACTCTTGGATCACGAGATGCCTTCGGCAGGGTGCAGCATTCCGGATTCGGCGTTTTTTCCTAAGCACATCCTTTCTTAGGTCTTCTAGGATGGCGGACCACCATGGTGGCCTAGGATCGCCTTTCCACGCCTTCATTTTGGGGATCGTGCTTTCGCAGGATTCATGGATAATTGATGTGTAGGTGTTAAACATCTCCTCCAGCTCCTCGGATGTTGTGAGGGCTGAGACGCGTTCCAGCGTTATTCCACTGTCGACGAGCTTTATCCTGAAGTTGGTGGAGAAGTCAGACCACTTCGCTTTCCTGGTGTTGTATTTGCGCGTAGAGATGGGCTTCAAGGGTTCTAGAGCCCTCTCTAGGCGCAAGCTGAAGGTGATAGCGTTGTGGTCAGATGTTATGAGACTCCTATCCACTCTCCAGCCTTCCACTCTGCCCAACAGTGATTCGCTGGTCAACGTCACGTCCACGCAGCTGGCGTACAACTTATCCCCTCGATAAGTTTCGAAGGTCGGCACGCTGCCGGTGTTTAAGATGTGGAGGTTCATTTCGGTAATGAAGGCGTGGTATTCTGCTCCGCGAGTGTCCTCGGAGTTGCTGCCCCACCAGTGGCTCCAGGCATTCACGTCTCCTGCCACCAGCAAGTTGTTGGTTGGAACCTTGTGTATGGCTGCCCTTATCTGATGTAGGTAGGGGAGTAGGTCTTGGTCTCCCTCGAAGTACACGGACAGCAGGCATAGCCTCAACTGACCCGCTCGCAGGAAGACAGCTGCAACGTTCTCGGTGACAATCTGGGGGTCGTGGATGACTTCCAGCCTATCACCGAAGACGACAATGGCTGCCTTCACTGGTTTTTGACGGCTCAGGGTGCACTGGATGACTTGTGTGCCGGGGTGTTGCTTCATCACGCCTGTCCTTCCTACGTAGGGTTCTTGGACAAGTGCGACTGTTATTCCCTTATCTCGAGCCGTCTGGAGCAGCTCAGCCGTGGCCAGCCTTGAGCGCTGCAGGTTTGCCTGTATAAATGAAAGCCTGCCCGCCCTGCCGTCCGCGCACTGAGGTGAGACCGGTGTAGGGGGTAGGAGGGAGCCCTTAGCAATATTGGATCCGGGATCTCGCTATGTGGTCCCATTTCTGTCTTTCCTGGCACTCTTCGCTGTAAGCCGTGTGTGCCAGGTCTGAGGCGTCCCTTTTGGCACGGACGCAGTTCGCGCAACGTGGTGCTTCGGCTTTTGCCCTGACTGGACAGTCCTTTCCTTCGTGGTCGCCGCTGCAGAAGCCACATGTTTCTGTTGTGGCCTTGCAGAGATGTCGGGTGTGCCCGTAACCCAGGCACTTGGCGCATTGGATAAGGGGAGACTGATCCTCTACAGAGCATCTGCCGAAGCCCACGTAGATTTTGGACGTCTGCGTGAACCGCCGCCATACTTCCGGGGACACCTCCAGGACTGGGTGACATTCATGGGGGTTTCGGGCACGCTTCCTGTAGCGTACCCTCATCTTGAGGTCTGCTTCACCAACGCCTTGCAGGAGGTGTTTATTCTGCGATTTTGTGTAGTCTATTATCTCTTCGTTGGTGAAGCAGGCCAAGACTCCCCGCACACAGACGAGTGGGTTCCGATTTGCCGGCTCCTTAATATTTAGGTCCTTGTTGGCTTGGACCCGGCTCCTTACTAGGTTTAAGTCCTCTTTTGATGCGCACCTGAGGACCACTTTCTGGTCCCTGGCTTTTCGGACCCTGTCCACTCTCGCCCCGGTGTTTTTCAGATCCAGGGCGGTTCTGATTTTGGTGATCACCGCTTCACTGGTCTCTTCCGGATTTTTCGAAGAGATAATCAGCGTGTGATTGGGGGGTTGAGCGGGCTTTGGTGGTTTGGCAGCCGCTTGAGCGAAAGTGAGCGGGCCGGTTGTCGGCTTTTCGCTCAACTCTGTAACCCCCTTTTTGATGGTGGCCAGGGTCTGCTTCACCTCCTGTACCGCCAGTTCAGTCTCTA
This sequence comes from Vanessa atalanta, assembly GCF_905147765.1. Lineage (NCBI taxonomy): Eukaryota > Metazoa > Arthropoda > Insecta > Lepidoptera > Nymphalidae > Vanessa > Vanessa atalanta. The sequence goes on along the minus strand of NW_025920025.1, from coordinate 10,460 downwards.
AGGACGGTCTCGGAGGCGAAGCGGACTTGGGTTTGATTTCTTTTAGGGTGCGCAGGTCTGAGGACATTGTTGTCAGTGTTTTTTTTAAATCCTGTAAGTGGGGAGTCGGGTCTTGCGGTGGAGTGTGTGGCTTTTTATTTTCAATTTGGGATTGTATTTCTGTTAGTTTTTCTTGTATTATGGTCATGTGTTCCTTGAAGCTGCTGTCGACCTCAGGGGGGGATGGGGGGACGGCTATTTGTGGCGTAGACGGTAGGTCTGCGACAAGGCATTTGGTCTTCTCCGCCTCCTGTCGCAGGACATCAAGCTGGTTACTTAGGGAACCAATGCATCGTTGGATCCCTATGATGCCGGCCTCCATCTTCTCCCATCTCTTATCGTCCTTTGTGTTGGTGGTGATGGGAGTTTGGGTCATTAGTCGTCCCTCCATCCTTCCCTGCACCTCTCGGATCGTTTTGATGTTGGCGAAAGGCTCTGCGGTCTCGTAGCCTAGCCAGCTTCGGACCGCCTGAGTTTCCTTTAAGACTTCTTTAATGGCCTTCCTAGCCTCTAGTAATTCTTCCGCCACTGATGCTGCTTCGGCCTGGAACAGTTTGATTTGTTTGTTATGCGCCCTCTCGGCCTGCACCAGTTCTCTAGCGTGCCGGGAGCGCTCCTGTTCCAGGTTATTTTTGTGGCGGTTTCTAGAGTCCGAGAGGGAGAGTACGGTCTCATACAGCCCCTGCAGGCAATCGTGGACAGTTATTTTTGCCTCCTTTTTCATCGTGGTAGCAATTTCCAACGCCTCCTTGCCCTTTCGCAGGAATTCATTTGCTGCTCCCGTAACCATGTCCATTTCGACTCCGGTACCTCTCCTGGGAGTTGTGTATAGGAGACTTACTCTCCTTTTGTAAGAGGCACCCGAACCGACTGAGGAAGTCTCCATATCCTCGCCAATATCTGACTCTGCCTGCTGTAACCGGTCCTCTAGGTGGTGTGTGAGGACAATTTCTGCCACGTTTGAATGTGATGGTTGTGGCTGGTCGGAGGTTGGTCGCGATGGCTGCGAGGATGGTTTTTTAGCTCTTGTGAGGACCTTTTGCCTAAGGGTCCTTTTTTCGGGGGCAGCTTCCGCTGTTTTGCGTTGGTTGACAATGTCGGATTTGGATGACATTTTTTTTTTTTTTTTTTAAAACACAATATATATACTATAATATACTATCTTAACAACTTATATGCTACTTATATGCCTATGTTGCTATTACGTGTGTTTATTTATTTGTTGTTATTATTTTTATTTATTATTATAATAATTATTATTTTTTTTTTTTTTTTATTTATTTATTTATTTTTTTTTTTTTTTTTTTTAGTCAGTACGGGCTCACCTTTTCTTGATGTTGTTTTGAGATGACCCGCTGAGTACGCCGAAAATCGCCGTGCGTGGTTGTTCGCGTGACTTGCGCGTGATTCAAACCGGAAAACCGTTGGGGCCAGATGATAGGGCACGTCTTTCTGGTTCTAACGAGCCCAAGCTCGGTATGCCTAGGAAGCTCCGTTCCCGAGTTATGGCTCGCGGGGGTGAGGTATTCCAACCTTGGAAGGGGGGGGGGGGGGAGATCTCGTGTGTCACACGAATAAAGGATAAAAAAAAAGTTTTTTTTTTTTTTTAGAGGGGTTGGGTTGGTGTGGTTGGGGTGGTTTGTTGGGGGTGGAAAATAGGGGTTAAAGGTAATTGGGGATAAGGGTTAAGGGTTTTCCCTTGCAGGCTTCCCTGCGGTGTTTACCCTTGGGAACTGTGACTTAAGGACACAGTGGGGGTGGATTTTTGGGGGTTGGGGTTGTGGGGGGTAGTTTTTTTTTTTTTTTATAAAGGATATCTTTGGAAAGGGCTCCTCACGCCGGTTCAAATGAGTCCTCGCAAGGGGGGATAGGGTGCTGGGAAGGTTGGATTCTTCTGGTCCTCACCTGTCGGCCTGTTCTGATGGTGGTTGGAAGCTGCTCCTCCGATGGGGCGAAGTCTTTGCACTGTCTCGGGTCTGCAGCGGCGTCCTACGCGGTGTCGGCGCTTGAGCACGTGTGCCGCGTGTTATAGGTTATGAGTGCAGACCGCGTGGTTTTAAGGTTATATTTCTAATATTTATAACCTTAATATCTTCGCCAGATGTTACCCGATCTTCTCGTGGAGGGTGTCGTTGGAAAGGTCTTATTCTCCTCTGCTTGGCTGTGATTTTACAGCTATCTTTGGCACTCCTCCTGGGAGCAGCTAAGGGCGAACTTTGGTGTCCTGTGTCTCGGGAATCCTTGGTCCTAGGATGCTGCCAACGATAATCCTCGCGAATCAGACACTTGTTATTCACGCGAACACTTTTTTATTGCGATCGGCTCGGAATTCTATTTTTTACGAATTTTTTTCGCGGAGCCGATGTGTTTTTCTTAGATGTTAGGCGTGTACTGGGTTAGGTTAGGTTAGGTTAGGTTAGGTTAGGTTAGGTTAGGTTAGGTTAGGTTAGGTTAGGTTAGGTTAGGTTAGGTTAGGTTAGGTTAGGTTAGGTTAGGTTAGGTTAGGTTAGGTTAGGTTAGGTTAGGTTAGGTTAGGTTAGGTTAGGTTAGGTTAGGTTAGGTTAGGTTAGGTTAGGTTAGGTTAGGTTAGGTTAGGTTAGGTTAGGTTAGGTTAGGTTAGGTTAGGTTAGGTTAGGTTAGGTTAGGTTAGGTTAGGTTAGGTTAGGTTAGGTTAGGTTAGGTTAGGTTAGGTTAGGTTAGGTTAGGTTAGGTTAGGTTAGGTTAGGTTAGGTTAGGTTAGGTTAGGTTAGGTTAGGTTAGGTTAGGTTAGGTTAGGTTAGGTTAGGTTAGGTTAGGTTAGGTTAGGTTAGGTTAGGTTGGGGTACATGTCAGTCACCTCCTCGTGGTGTACCCTGGGCAACGGGGCCGGCTTGAGCTTGCTCGTCGGCCACGGCTAAGACTGGCGGGAGGGATGCCGCGGG
>NW_025920024.1:0-17500 GCF_905147765.1 Vanessa atalanta | reverse complement strand
ACCTAACCTAACCTAACCTAACCTAACCTACTACCTAACCTAACCTAACCTAACTAACCTAACCTACCTTTTTTTTTTTTTTTTTTTTTTTTTTTTTTTTTTTTCTCGCTGGAAAAACGCGTTACGCGCTTCCCCCACGTGATGGAAGGTGGGGGGGTGTGTGGGACTCCCCGGAGCCCTGGACGCCGAGTGCGCCCAGGTACGCCGGGTTTACCCACTAAAAAACCAGCGGTACCCTCTCCGTCTTTCGGCGGGCGCCACGGGATCGCTTGCGCATGCTACCGTGACGCCCTGACGGTCGGCCCGCCTATGCGGGCCTCCAACACCTAGAGGGGGTTCTCGGGGTACTGAGACCCCCCCTAGTCCCTGCGACGCCTATTGAGGCGGGGGGAGAAGGTGCGCGTAGCGCTTCTTCCTCCTCCCCGGTCGTCTTCGGCGGAGCGGGTCTGCAGCGGCATCCTCTTCCCGCTCCCGCTCCGCGGCTTCCTTCTGCGACATCACGCTTTCGCAGAAGGAGCGCATCTCCGACCAACACGTCTCACTACCGAGCATTTCGTTGACGATGCTCGGCAGCGAGAGGTCTCCGCCCATAGTCGCCGCAAGGGTGTGCCTCTGGGGCCCCCACGCAGCACACTCACTCAGGGTGTGGTGCGCCGTGTCGACTGGCGCACCACACTCGTGGCAGGAGGTTGACACCTCCCGCCGCGCTATCCCGTGCAGGTACTTACCGAAGCATCCGTGCCCGGTAAGTACCTGCGTCATCCTGAAGGTGAGTGTGCCCTTCTTCCTCTCGACCCAGCGACTCAAGTGGGGCCGGATCGCCTCCACTGTCGCCAGGCCCGCCGTGGGTGACCCCAGATCCTCCTGCCATCGGGCGATCAGGGCTCGCTGGGCTAGAGCCCTGATCCGCCCGACCTCCGCCGACCCTGGACGGTCGCCGCGGTTCCTCGCCTCGACCCGGAACCGGTACACTTCCGCGAGCACCTCCGCCTGGAGCTCCCAGGGCGGATCGCCCGCGAGAAGTGTCGCCGCAGCCCACGACACCGTACGGTACCCTCTGATGCCTCTCACCGCTATGACCCTCTGCGGCTTACGCAGCAGGGCCCGGTTGTCAGCGGTGAGGGCGTCGACCCAGATCGGGGCACCGTACAGCGCCATCGACCTCACTACACCGGAATATAGACGCCGGCATAGCGATCCCGGCCCCCCCACATTCGGAAGGAGGCGGCCGAGAGCGGCGGCGGCGTTGATGAGCCTCGGGCCGAGATGGACAAAATGCTGCCCGAAGCTCCATCGACCGTCCAGGATGAGGCCCAGATACTTCATCTGGGCCTGCACCTTGATCACCGTCCCCCGGACGGTGATACTCGCCCCTCGTGGGGGTCCTTGCCGTGGACCGTGGAACAGGAGGGCGACCTAACCTAACCTAACCTAACCTAACCTAACCTAACCTAACCTAACCTAACCTAACCTAACCTAACCTAACCTAACCTAACCTAACCTAACCTACCTAACCTAACCTAACCTAACCTAACCTAACCTAACCTAACCTAACCTAACCTAACCTAACCTAACCTAACCTAACCTAACCTAACCTAACCTAACCTAACCTAACCTAACCTAACCTAACCTAACCTAACCTAACCTAACCTAACCTAACCTAACCTAACCTAACCTAACCTAACCTAACCTAACCTAACCTAACCTAACCTAACCTAACCTAACCTAACCTAACCTAACCTAACCTAACCTAACCTAACCTAACCTAACCTAACCTAACCTAACCTAACCTAACCTAACCTAACCTAACCTACCTAACCTAACCTAACCTAACCTAACCTAACCTAACCTAACCTAACCTAACCTAACCTAACCTAACCTAACCTAACCTAACCTAACCTAACCTAACCTAACCTAACCTAACCTAACCTAACCTAACCTAACCTAACCTAACCTAACCTAACCTAACCTAACCTAACCTAACCTAACCTAACCTAACCTAACCTAACCTAACCTAACCTAACCTAACCTAACCTAACCTAACCTAACCTAACCTAACCTAACCTAACCTAACCTAACCTAACCTAACCTAACCTAACCTAACCTAACCTAACCTAACCTAACCTAACCTAACCTAACCTAACCTAACCTAACCTAACCTAACCTAACCTAACCTAACCTAACCTAACCTAACCTAACCTAACCTAACCTAACCTAACCTAACCTAACCTAACCTAACCTAACCTAACCTAACCTAACCTAACCTAACCTAACCTAACCTAACCTAACCTAACTAACCTAACCTAACCTAACCTAACCTAACCTAACCTAACCTAACCTAACCTAACCTAACCTAACCTAACCTAACCTAACCTAACCTAACCTAACCTAACCTAACCTAACCTAACCTAACCTAACCTAACCTAACCTAACCTAACCTAACCTAACCTAACCTAACCTAACCTAACCTAACCTAACCTAACCTAACCTAACCTAACCTAACCTAACCTAACCTAACCTAACCTAACCTAACCTAACCTAACCTAACCTAACCTAACCTAACCTAACCTAACCTAACCTAACCTAACCTAACCTAACCTAACCTAACCTAACCTAACCTAACCTAACCTAACCTAACCTAACCTAACCTAACCTAACCTAACCTAACCTAACCTAACCTAACCTAACCTAACCTAACCTAACCTAACCTAACCTAACCTAACCTAACCTAACTAACCTAACCTAACCTAACCTAACCTAACCTAACCTAACCTAACCTAACCTAACCTAACCTAACCTAACCTAACCTAACCTAACCTAACCTAACCTAACCTAACCTAACCTAACCTAACCTACCTAACCTAACCTAACCTAACCTAACCTAACCTAACCTAACCTAACCTAACCTAACCTAACCTAACCTAACCTACCTAACCTAACCTAACCTAACCTAACCTAACCTAACCTAACCTAACCTAACCTAACCTAACCTAACCTAACCTAACCTAACCTAACCTAACCTAACCTAACCTAACCTAACCTAACCTAACCTAACCTAACCTAACCTAACCTAACCTAACCTAACCTAACCTAACCTAACCTAACCTAACCTAACCTAACCTAACCTAACCTAACCTAACCTAACCTAACCTAACCTAACCTAACCTAACCTAACCTAACCTAACCTAACCTAACCTAACCTAACCTAACCTAACCTAACCTAACCTAACCTAACCTAACCTAACCTAACCTAACCTAACCTAACCTAACCTAACCTAACCTAACCTAACCTAACCTACCTAACCTAACCTAACCTAACCTAACCTAACCTAACCTAACCTAACCTAACCTAACCTAACCTAACCTAACCTAACCTAACCTAACCTTTTTTTTTTTTGTTTAACGAGGAGGAAATGCATTTACGCATGCCGCCCGGTCGGGGGACCGGGACGGGTATGTGGGACTCAACCGGGAACTAATGCCCCGTGCCAGGGCACGCTAGTGCTAATGCCCTGTCCTACCCACTAAAACCATCCTCGGGTTTCCACCATGCCGCCGAGTGGTGAGGCCACGGGATCGCCAAGGGCATGCAACCGCGACCCCACCAGCGGCAGCCGCCGTAAGGCGGCTGAATATACATGGAAAGCGCGCCTAGTGCGCGCCTTCCTCCTCATCCTCCACGCGGGAATGTGGCGAACTCCCCCGAGTCCGCCACTGGAGGCTGGGCGTCAACGAAGCTGACGCCCTGCGGCGGATAAGATGGTAGGCTCCGCCGCAAACCGCCGGTGTAAAACACCTGGGAGGCTCGAGTAGCGAGCCCTCCCACTCCCTCCTAGCCAACGAGGCCACTCACATGGTCCGCCCTGACGCCGATCAGGGACGTACCAGGAGCAGCCCCGCGGCATCCCTCCCGCCAGTCTTAGCCGTGGCCGACGAGCAAGCTCAAGCCGGCCCCGTTGCCCAGGGTACACCACGAGGAGGTGACTGACATGTACCCCTAACCTAACCTAACCTAACCTACCTAACCTAACCTAACCTAACCTAACCTAACCTAACCTAACCTAACCTAACCTACCTAACCTAACCTAACCTAACCTAACCTAACCTAACCTAACCTAACCTAACCTAACCTAACCTAACCTAACCTAACCTAACCTAACCTAACCTAACCTAACCTAACCTAACCTAACCTAACCTAACCTAACCTAACCTAACCTAACCTAACCTAACCTAACCTAACCTAACCTAACCTAACCTAACCTAACCTAACCTAACCTAACCTAACCTAACCTAACCTAACCTAACCTAACATAACCTAACCTAACCTAACCTAACCTAACCTAACCTAACCTAACCTAACCTAACCTAACCTAACCTAACCTAACCTAACCTAACCTAACCTAACCTAACCTAACCTAACCTAACCTAACCTAACCTAACCTAACCTAACCTAACCTAACCTAACCTAACCTAACCTAACCTAACCTAACCTAACCTAACCTAACCTAACCGAACCTAACCTAACCTAACCTAACCTAACCTAACCTAACCTAACCTAACCTAACCTAACCTAACCTAACCTAACCTAACCTAACCTAACCTAACCTAACCTAACCTAACCTAACCTAACCTAACCTAACCTAACCTAACCTAACCTAACCTAACCTAACCTAACCTAACCTAACCTAACCTAACCTAACGTAACCTAACCTAACCTAACCTAACCTAACCTAACCTAACCTAACCTAACCTAACCTAACCTAACCTAACCTAACCTAACCTAACCTAACCTAACCTAACCTAACCTAACCTAACCTAACCTAACCTAACCTAACCTAACCTAACCTAACCTAACCTAACCTAACCTAACCTAACCTAACCTAACCTAACCTAACCTAACCTAACCTAACCTAACCTAACCTAACCTAACCTAACCTAACCTAACCTAACCTAACCTAACCTAACCTAACCTAACCTAACCTAACCTAACCTAACCTAACCTAACCTAACCTAACCTAACCTAACCTAACCTAACCTAACCTAACCTAACCTAACCTAACCTAACCTAACCTAACCTAACCTAACCTAACCTAACCTCACCTAACCTAACCTAACCTAACCTAACCTAACCTAACCTAACCTAACCTAACCTAACCTAACCTAACCTAACCTAACCTAACCTAACCTAACCTAACCTAACCTAACCTAACCTAACCTAACCTAACCTAACCTAACCTAACCTAACCTAACCTAACCTAACCTAACCTAACCTAACCTAACCTAACCTAACCTAACCTACCTAACCTAACCTAACCTAACCTAACCTAACCTAACCTAACCTAACCTAACCTAACCTAACCTAACCTAACCTAACCTAACCTAACCTAACCTAACCTAACCTAACCTAACCTTTTGTTTAACGAGGAGGAAATGCATTTACGCATGCCGCCCGGTCGGGGGACCGGGACGGGTATGTGGGACTCAACCGGGAACTAATGCCCCGTGCCAGGGCACGCTAGTAAATGCTAATGCCCTGTCCTACCCACTAAAACCATCCTCGGGTTTCCACCATGCCGCCGAGTGGTGAGGTCACGGGATCGCCAAGGGCATGCAACCGCGACCCCACCAGCGGCAGCCGCCGTAAGGCGGCTGAATATACATGGAAAGCGCGCCTATTGCGCGCCTTCCTCCTCATCCTCCACGCGGGAATGTGGCGAACTCCCCCGAGTCCGCCACTGGAGGCTGGGCGTCAACGAAGCTGACGCCCTGCGGCGGATAAGATGGTAGGCTCCGCCGCAAACCGCCGGTGTAAAACACCTGGGAGGCTCGAGTAGCGAGCCCTCCCACTCCCTCCTAGCCAACGAGGCCACTCACATGGTCCGCCCTGACGCCGATCAGGGACGTACCAGGAGCAGCCCCGCGGCATCCCTCCCGCCAGTCTTAGCCGTGGCCGACGAGCAAGCTCAAGCCGGCCCCGTTGCCCAGGGTACACCACGAGGAGGTGACTGACATGTACCCCAACCTAACCTAACCTAACCTAACCTAACCTAACCTAACCTAACCTAACCTAACCTAACCTAACCTAACCTAACCTAACCTAACCTAACCTAACCTAACCTAACCTAACCTAACCTAACCTAACCTAACCTAACCTAACCTAACCTAACCTAACCTAACCTAACCTAACCTAACCTAACCTAACCTAACCTAACCTAACCTAACCTAACCTAACCTAACCTAACCTAACCTAACCTAACCTAACCTAACCTAACCTAACCTAACCTAACCTAACCTAACCTAACCTAACCTAACCTAACCTAACCTAACCTAACCTAACCTAACCTAACCTAACCTAACCTAACCTAACCTAACCTAACCTAACCTAACCTAACCTAACCTAACCTAACCTAACCTAACCTAACCTAACCTAACCTAACCTAACCTAACCTAACCTAACCTAACCTAACCTAACCTAACCTAACCTAACCTAACCTAACCTAACCTAACCTAACCTAACCTAACCTAACCTAACCTAACCTAACCTAACCTAACCTAACCTAACCTAACCTAACCTAACCTAACCTAACCTAACCTAACCTAACCTAACCTAACCTAACCTAACCTAACCTAACCTAACCTAACCTAACCTAACCTAACCTAACCTAACCTAACCTAACCTAACCTAACCTAACCTAACCTAACCTAACCTAACCTAACCTAACCTAACCTAACCTAACCTAACCTAACCTAACCTAACCTAACTAACCTAACCTAACCTAACCTAACCTAACCTAACCTAACCTAACCTAACCTAACCTAACCTAACCTAACCTAACCTAACCTAACCTAACCTAACCTAACCTAACCTAACCTAACCTAACCTAACCTAACCTAACCTAACCTAACCTAACCTAACCTAACCTAACCTAACCTAACCTAACCTAACCTAACCTAACCTAACCTAACCTAACCTAACCTAACCTAACCTAACCTAACCTAACCTAACCTAACCTAACCTAACCTAACCTAACCTAACCTAACCTAACCTAACCTAACCTAACCTAACCTAACCTAACCTAACCTAACCTAACCTAACCTAACCTAACCTAACCTAACCTAACCTAACCTAACCTAACCTAACCTAACCTAACCTAACCTAACCTAACCTAACCTAACCTAACCTAACCTAACCTAACCTAACCTAACCTAACCTAACCTAACCTAACCTAACCTAACCTAACCTAACCTAACCTAACCTAACCTAACCTAACCTAACCTAACCTAACCTAACCTAACCTAACCTAACCTAACCTAACCTAACCTAACCTAACCTAACCTAACCTAACCTAACCTAACCTAACCTAACCTAACCTAACCTAACCTAACCTAACCTAACCTAACCTAACCTAACCTAACCTAACCTAACCTAACCTAACCTAACCTAACCTAACCTAACCTAACCTAACCTAACCTAACCTAACCTAACCTAACCTAACCTAACCTAACCTTTTTTTTTTTTTTTTTTTTTTTTTTTTTTTTTTTTTTTTTTTTTTTTTTTCTCGCTGGAAAAACGCGTTACGCGCTTCCCCCACGTGATGGAAGGTGGGGGGGTGTGTGGGACTCCCCGGAGCCCTGGACGCCGAGTGCGCCCAGGTACGCCGGGTTTACCCACTAAAAAACCAGCGGTACCCTCTCCGTCTTTCGGCGGGCGCCACGGGATCGCTTGCGCATGCTACCGTGACGCCCTGACGGTCGGCCCGCCTATGCGGGCCTCCAACACCTAGAGGGGGTTCTCGGGGTACTGAGACCCCCCCCTAGTCCCTGCGACGCCTACTGAGGCGGGGGGAGAAGGTGCGCGTAGCGCTTCTTCCTCCTCCCCGGTCGTCTTCGGCGGAGCGGGTCTGCAGCGGCATCCTCTTCCCGCTCCCGCTCCGCGGCTTCCTTCTGCGACATCACGCTTTCGCAGAAGGAGCGCATCTCCGACCAACACGTCTCACTACCGAGCATTTCGTTGACGATGCTCGGCAGCGAGAGGTCTCCGCCCATAGTCGCCGCAAGGGTGTGCCTCTGGGGCCCCCACGCAGCACACTCACTCAGGGTGTGGTGCGCCGTGTCGACTGGCGCACCACACTCGTGGCAGGAGGGTGACACCTCCCGCCGCGCTATCCCGTGCAGGTACTTACCGAAGCATCCGTGCCCGGTAAGTACCTGCGTCATCCTGAAGGTGAGTGTGCCCTTCTTTCTCTCGACCCAGCGACTCAAGTGGGGCCGGATCGCCTCCACTGTCGCCAGGCCCGCCGTGGGTGACCCCAGATCCTCCTGCCATCGGGCGATCAGGGCTCGCTGGGCTAGAGCCCTGATCCGCCCGACCTCCGCCGACCCTGGACGGTCGCCGCGGTTCCTCGCCTCGACCCGGAACCGGTACACTTCCGCGAGCACCTCCGCCTGGAGCTCCCAGGGCGGATCGCCCGCGAGAAGTGTCGCCGCAGCCCACGACACCGTACGGTACCCTCTGATGCCTCTCACCGCTATGACCCTCTGCGGCTTACGCAGCAGGGCCCGGTTGTCAGCGGTGAGGGCGTCGACCCAGATCGGGGCACCGTACAGCGCCATCGACCTCACTACACCGGAATATAGACGCCGGCATAGCGATCCCGGCCCCCCCACATTCGGAAGGAGGCGGCCGAGAGCGGCGGCGGCGTTGATGAGCCTCGGGCCGAGATGGACAAAATGCTGCCCGAAGCTCCATCGACCGTCCAGGATGAGGCCCAGATACTTCATCTGGGCCTGCACCTTGATCACCGTCCCCCGGACGGTGATACTCGCCCCTCGTGGGGGTCCTTGCCGTGGACCGTGGAACAGGAGGGCCTCCGTTTTGGATATGGAGACCCTCAAGCCCAGCATTCCCATACGGTCCACGGTGAGAGCCGTTCCGACCTCGGCGAGGCGTGCCGCCTCCCGAAAGTCCCGCCCAGTCGCCGTGACGAGGGTGTCGTCAGCGTAGCACAACACCCCCATCCCGGGAAGGACGGGAGCTCGCAGGAGCCAGTCGAAACCGACGTTCCACAGGATTGGGCCGAGAACCGACCCCTGTGGAACGCCGCAGCCTACCCGACGCCGGACCAGCCTCCCATCGACCCCCGCCCAGAGGACCTCCCTGTCCTGGAGGTACGCCTCCAGCAGCCTCCTGAGATAGGTCGGCACCCCATGGTATCGGAGTGCCTCCCGTATCGTCTCGAAAGGGAGACTGTTGAAGGCGTTCGCCACGTCGAGCGACACCGCCAGGACGACTTGCCCCCGGGCCACCGCTTCCGTCGTCCGAGTCTTCAGGGCGTCCAGGGCGTCGACCGTCGACCGGCCCGCCCTGAACCCGTACTGAGCCTCTGAGAGACCCGGACCGACCTCCTCGAGGTGCTGAACGAGACGGGCTGCGAGGACCTTCTCGAAGAGTTTGCCCGTCTCGTTCAGCAGCACTATTGGCCTGTATGCCGAAGGGGAATCCATCGGCCGACCTTCCTTCGGCAACAGGACCAACTTTCCTTCCTTCCAAGGCTTCGGAAACTGCCCGCTGCACAGGCACTCGTCGAACAGCTCCCGAAGCCTTGCACCCAGGAATTCCAGGGCGTCGCACAGAACACGCCCTGGAACCCCGTCCGGACCCGGCGCCGTGTTCTTGGCCCTCAAGCGGCCGAGGGCCATCTCCATCTCCCGCTCCGTGATCAGTGGTGGAGCCACTGCGTCTTCGATCACGGAGCGGGGGGCCATCTGCGGAGGGACATGCTCGCCTGGATGGGGAAAGAGTTCCCCGACCAGGCGCAGGAGGAGTTCCGGCGGCAGCGTCTCAGTGACGGGGGCGCCTTGGGTGCGGAACTTTCCGCGTACGCCGCGGTACGGGCGCCCCCACGGGTCTCGATTGAGACCCGCCAGAAGCTCCTCCCTGGCCTTCTCCTTGGCCTTGCTTATCGCCAGCTGCAGATCTTTTTTCAACTGGCGATAAGCGTCCAGCATCTGTCCCTCCAGGTCCGTGTCAAGGCCGTTGCGCCTTCGACAGCGGACGTAGGCCCTCCGCGCCCGGCAGCACGTCGCCCGAAGGTCGGCGATTTCGGGCGACCACCAATAGACGTGCCGGCGCGGAACCCTGCGCCGGGTCCGAGGCATGGCCGCATCGCAGACCTCCTTGAGCGAACTGCGCATGCGGCCCGCCAGCTCCTCTGCGCTGGCGCCCTCCGTCCTCCCCGCGGAACCCCACCGCTGCACGATGGCGGCCTCCTTGACCAGCTCTCGATCGACCTGGCCGAGAGACCACCTCGGCAGCGTAGTCGGCACCCTCTGGGGTTCCACCGGCCTGCGAGAGGTGGAGATCTCGAATCGGATGTACCGGTGATCCGAAAGAGTCTCCACCTCCTCCTCCACTCTCCAGTCGACCACTCTGCGTGCAACGACAGGGGTGGCGAACGAAACGTCCACCACGGAACCCCCCTGATGTCGCACGCAGGTGTGAACCTGCCCCCTGTTGAGAAGGGACAGGTCGGAGAGCAGGGCCCACACCTGGACGGCCCTCCCTCGCGGGTTCGTGGCGGGGTTGCCCCAGGCACGCGACTTTGCGTTTAAGTCGCCGAGAACTAGTATCGGTTTCGGCGACTGCCTGGCCACCGCAGCTCTGACTAAGCCGAGATAAGTCTCGAACTCAGCCAGGCTGCGGTTAGGGGAGAAGTACGTACCGACGACGACGTACTCCCCCCACCCCACCACTACGTAGCCCGAGCCCCTCTCGATGAGTGAGAGGGGGGGGCCCGTTCCGCTCCTCGTGAGAACCGCCACGGTGTCGTCCGAGTCCCCCAGCCAGTGAGGTAGGGGAGGGACGAAGTAGGGCTCGCAGGCCACCGCCAGGTCTACCTGCCACTCCGCCATGGACTGCAGCAGAAGGTCCTGCGCTCCGGCGGAGTGGTTCACGTTCGATTGTAGGAAGCTCAGGTGTGCTGGCATACTTGATTCTTCTGAGCTTCCTCCGTAGCCTGGCGGCTTTCCTCGCGCGGGGCGGTCCTGGTTCCTTGGACCGTTTTACCCTTCGTGATGGGGGGGTTGCAATCCCTGGCCCCCATCAGGTGCCCTGAAGGCTTGCCAGCCTCCGCGCAGACCGCGCAGCGCATCTTGGCCGTGCATTCCGCTGACTTGTGGCCGTCCGAGCCACAGCGGTAGCACAGGCCTCCCCTCTCCGCCTTCGACGGGCAGAGCGCCCGTGTATGGCCAAGGCCCATACACTTGTAGCAGCGCATAGGGCGCTGCTCCACGACGGCCACCTTGGCCGAGCTCCACCCGACGAGGAGGCGACCGGCAGCGGCCAGCTTCTTCGCTGCCGTGAGGGGGCAGGTGACGCGGACCATCCCCATATAGCCGGGTCCGCGCTGCATCACTCCGCACTTCACCGCCTCGGAGGAGCAGTCACCGGCGTGCGCGATCGCCGCGGCCAGTTTCTCCAAGGTGACGGAGTCGTCGAGCCCCGTCACCTTCAGGTCGGCCTTCTTGACCGGGCGCACTACGTCAGCGACCCCGTCGAGAACTGTGCGGAGCTTCGCCGCCAACCTATCGGCCTGCTCCGCTTGGGCTTTCGGCAGCTCGAGAGCCCTGGCTCCGGTCGCCGTGCGTCGCACCTTCAGCCCACCGCTGATTCCTAGGTCCTGGAGCTTGACACTTTGCTCCGCTCTCTCCAGGACCTGCGCGTAGGTGACGCCCTTTCCTACTGCTTCCGGCTGCAACGTGAGAACGATTGCAGCCGAGCGAGGGGTGGCCAGCTTCGATTTGGCTGGCTGGGGCGTCTTCGGCGGCGCCTTTGCGGCCGTAGCGTCGGCGGAAGGGGTGGTCTTGCTCCCCTTCCTGCCCTTCTTCACCACCGTGGACCAGGACGTTTCCTTGTTCGATGGTGTCTGGGACGTCGCCGGTGCAACCGGGGCGCTTACCGTCGCACATGGAGGGCCTGCGGTCGGCGATTGTGCCACTGGTGGGGCCGTTTTCCTGGCCTTTTTCGGTATCGCCGGCTGACGGGCCGCCGGCGCGTGAGACAGCGTCACCTCTTGCGGTTTATCTGCCGCGGAGGGAGGTCGCTGCATCCTCGCAGGGAGGCGCTCCTCCAGGCCCGCCAATTGGTCCTTCATCGCCGCGCCGATCGACCTGACGATGAAGTCCTTGAGCTCCTCTATCGAAGGAGCGCCTCGCGGGGTGTTGGCCGCCTCGGTCGCCGCTGCCACCGTGGTACGCATCTCCGCGTACTCACGGCGGTGGGCCTTTAGCTCCGCCTTGAGGTTTTCAACCTCCCTGTGCAGGCGGTTGTTATCCGCCCGGAGCCTCCTGCTCTCCTCGGCCTCCGTCCGAGAGGCGAGGGCCTCGACCACACCCTCCAGAGAGGTCGCTGCGTCCTTTAGCTTTTTAATAAACCCTCCTTTCAAGTTGGAGGATTTAAGAGCGACCTCTCGTATCTGGGCCGCATTTCGGCCAGCCTCCGCGCGGAGCTCCTCGGCGCTTAAGTCGGCTGGGTCTGCGATGTTTATTGTGGGGGTCGGCTCGTGGACCACCGGCGCCGCAGCCGGCGCCTTTTTAAAGGCTCGGCTGCGCAGGGTACGTTCGAAGGCGAGCTCCCTGTCTTCCTCCTCTTTCTTTTTTAGTACAGCCCTAGCTTGGCTGAGCCCATTCTTTGAGTTGCCGCGGCGGTCGGCAGTGAGTCTCGCCGAGTCGGAGTCCGAGTCGGAATCGTCATGGTCGACGAACCGGACCGAGGCGTCCGACGCTGTCTCCATATCGGAGTCCATATAACTGCTTGAGGCTGCAGATTAAAGCGGCGTCCCGCAGGAAGTACTTGGGCCAGGGTGGCTCTAAGGCATCATTATTGATCCTCAGAGCCCGGGCTATCGGATAAGCCGATAAAAAATTTTTTGTTGATTTTTACCCTCCCTGTTCTATATATATATTACAGGGCGGGTGGGAGGGCACAATTTTTCGGTTTTCGACCGATAACTCTCGAACGGATAGGCCGATCCGGGAGATTGAAATGTCAACGGATGCAGAGCAGAGGGCCCCACAATCGCGCCGAACACGGAAAAAAGATCGAAACAATAATAAAAAAGATATAAACGAAAAACTTAAAAATAGCTTAAAAACAGACAAAAACGGGAGATATAAGTAAGTTAAAAGTGGAATTATAATTTTAATAGTGAGAACTGAGTGAGGTATTTTTTTCAGATTTTTACGACAAGAAATGGAGAAAAAATTTTGAAAAATGTACTTCGAATATTTAGAGTTTCGGATCGCTTAAGAAGACTTTCAAGAGCGATCCGATTCTTATAGCGAATAATCGATACAGATTCTGTTTGTAAAAATTAATAGCTCCGGAACGGAGACGCCGATCCGGGAGTGAGATGTCTCGATGGATGCAGGGCAGAGGGCCCTACAAAAGCGCCAAAGAGCAAAACAAGATAAGATTACAAATGAACGAATTAAAAATAAAAAACAGAAAAATATAATGAAAAAAAGTGAGAAATTTTTCGGTTTTCGACCGATAACTCTCGAACGGATAGGCCGATCCGGGAGATTGAGATGTCAACGGATGCAGAGCAGAGGGCCCCACAATCGCGCCGAACACGGAAAAAAGATCGAAACAATAATAAAAAAGATATAAACGAAAAACTTAAAAATAGCTTAAAAACAGACAAAAACGGGAGATATAAGTAAGTTAAAAGTGGAATTATAATTTTAAAAGTGAGAACTGAGTGAGGTATTTTTTTCAGATTTTTACGACAAGAAATGGAGAAAAAATTTTGAAAAATGTACTTCGAATATTTAGAGTTTCGGATCGCTTAAGAAGACTTTCAAGAGCGATCCGATTCTTATAGCGAATAATCGATACAGATTCTGTTTGTAAAAATTAATAGCTCCGGAACGGAGACGCCGATCCGGGAGTGAGATGTCTCGATGGATGCAGGGCAGAGGGCCCTACAAATGCGCCAAAGAGCAAAACAAGATAAGATTACAAATGAACGAATTAAAAATAAAAAACAGAAAAATATAATGAAAAAAAGTGAGAAATTTTTCGGTTTTCGACCGATAACTCTCGAACGGATAGGCCGATCCGGGAGATTGAAATGTCAACGGATGCAGAGCAGAGGGCCCCACAATCGCGCCGAACACGGAAAAAAGATCGAAACAATAATAAAAAAGATATAAACGAAAAACTTAAAAATAGCTTAAAAACAGACAAAAACGGGAGATATAAGTAAGTTAAAAGTGGAATTATAATTTTAATAGTGAGAACTGAGTGAGGTATTTTTTTCAGATTTTTACGACAAGAAATGGAGAAAAAATTTTGAAAAATGTACTTCGAATATTTAGAGTTTCGGATCGCTTAAGAAGACTTTCAAGAGCGATCCGATTCTTATAGCGAATAATCGATACAGATTCTGTTTGTAAAAATTAATAGCTCCGGAACGGAGACGCCGATCCGGGAGTGAGATGTCTCGATGGATGCAGGGCAGAGGGCCCTACAAATGCGCCAAAGAGCAAAACAAGATAAGATTACAAATGAACGAATTAAAAATAAAAAACAGAAAAATATAATGAAAAAAAGTGAGAAATTTTTCGGTTTTCGACCGATAACTCTCGAACGGATAGGCCGATCCGGGAGATTGAAATGTCAACGGATGCAGAGCAGAGGGCCCCACAATCGCGCCGAACACGGAAAAAAGATCGAAACAATAATAAAAAAGATATAAACGAAAAACTTAAAAATAGCTTAAAAACAGACAAAAACGGGAGATATAAGTAAGTTAAAAGTGGAATTATAATTTTAATAGTGAGAACTGAGTGAGGTATTTTTTTCAGATTTTTACGACAAGAAATGGAGAAAAAATTTTGAAAAATGTACTTCGAATATTTAGAGTTTCGGATCGCTTAAGAAGACTTTCAAGAGCGATCCGATTCTTATAGCGAATAATCGATACAGATTCTGTTTGTAAAAATTAATAGCTCCGGAACGGAGACGCCGATCCGGGAGTGAGATGTCTCGATGGATGCAGGGCAGAGGGCCCTACAAATGCGCCAAAGAGCAAAACAAGATAAGATTACAAATGAACGAATTAAAAATAAAAAACAGAAAAATATAATGAAAAAAAGTGAGAAATTTTTCGGTTTTCGACCGATAACTCTCGAACGGATAGGCCGATCCGGGAGATTGAAATGTCAACGGATGCAGAGCAGAGGGCCCCACAATCGCGCCGAACACGGAAAAAAGATCGAAACAATAATAAAAAAGATATAAACGAAAAACTTAAAAATAGCTTAAAAACAGACAAAAACGGGAGATATAAGTAAGTTAAAAGTGGAATTATAATTTTAATAGTGAGAACTGAGTGAGGTATTTTTTTCAGATTTTTACGACAAGAAATGGAGAAAAAATTTTGAAAAATGTACTTCGAATATTTAGAGTTTCGGATCGCTTAAGAAGACTTTCAAGAGCGATCCGATTCTTATAGCGAATAATCGATACAGATTCTGTTTGTAAAAATTAATAGCTCCGGAACGGAGACGCCGATCCGGGAGTGAGATGTCTCGATGGATGCAGGGCAGAGGGCCCTACAAATGCGCCAAAGAGCAAAACAAGATAAGATTACAAATGAACGAATTAAAAATAAAAAACAGAAAAATATAATGAAAAAAAGTGAGAAATTTTTCGGTTTTCGACCGATAACTCTCGAACGGATAGGCCGATCCGGGAGATTGAAATGTCAACGGATGCAGAGCAGAGGGCCCCACAATCGCGCCGAACACGGAAAAAAGATCGAAACAATAATAAAAAAGATATAAACGAAAAACTTAAAAATAGCTTAAAAACAGACAAAAACGGGAGATATAAGTAAGTTAAAAGTGGAATTATAATTTTAATAGTGAGAACTGAGTGAGGTATTTTTTTCAGATTTTTACGACAAGAAATGGAGAAAAAATTTTGAAAAATGTACTTCGAATATTTAGAGTTTCGGATCGCTTAAGAAGACTTTCAAGAGCGATCCGATTCTTATAGCGAATAATCGATACAGATTCTGTTTATAAAAATTAATAGCTCCGGAACGGAGACGCCGATCCGGGAGTGAGATGTCTCGATGGATGCAGGGCAGAGGGCCCTACAAATGCGCCAAAGAGCAAAACAAGATAAGATTAAAAATGAACGAATTAAAATAAAAAACAGAAAAATATAATGAAAAAAAGTGAGAAATTTTCGGTTTTCGACCGATAACTCTCGAACGGATAGGCCGATCCGGGAGATTGAAATGTCAACGGATGCAGAGCAGAGGGCCCCACAATCGCGCCGAACACGGAAAAAGATCGAAACAATAATAAAAAAGATATAAACGAAAACTTAAAAATAGCTTAAAAACAGACAAAAACGGGAGATATAAGTAAGTTAAAAGTGGAATTATAATTTTAATAGTGAGAACTGAGTGAGGTATTTTTTTCAGATTTTTACGACAAGAAATGGAGAAAAAATTTTGAAAAATGTACTTCGAATATTTAGAGTTTCGGATCGCTTAAGAAGACTTTCAAGAGCGATCCGATTCTTATAGCGAATAATCGATACAGATTCTGTTTGTAAAAATTAATAGCTCCGGAACGGAGACGCCGATCCGGGAGTGAGATGTCTCGATGGATGCAGGGCAGAGGGCCCTACAAATGCGCCAAAGAGCAAAACAAGATAAGATTACAAATGAACGAATTAAAAATAAAAAACAGAAAAATATAATGAAAAAAAGTGAGAAATTTTTCGGTTTTCGACCGATAACTCTCGAACGGATAGGCCGATCCGGGAGATTGAAATGTCAACGGATGCAGAGCAGAGGGCCCCACAATCGCGCCGAACACGGAAAAAAGATCGAAACAATAATAAAAAAGATATAAACGAAAAACTTAAAATAGCTTAAAAACAGACAAAAACGGGAGATATAAGTAAGTTAAAAGTGGAATTATAATTTTAATAGTGAGAACTGAGTGAGGTATTTTTTTCAGATTTTTACGACAAGAAATGGAGAAAAAATTTTGAAAAATGTACTTCGAATATTTAGAGTTTCGGATCGCTTAAGAAGACTTTCAAGAGCGATCCGATTCTTATAGCGAATAATCGATACAGATTCTGTTTGTAAAAATTAATAGCTCCGGAACGGAGACGCCGATCCGGGAGTGAGATGTCTCGATGGATGCAGGGCAGAGGGCCCTACAAATGCGCCAAAGAGCAAAACAAGATAAGATTACAAATGAACGAATTAAAAATAAAAAACAGAAAAATATAATGAAAAAAGTGAGAAATTTTTCGGTTTTCGACCGATAACTCTCGAACGGATAGGCCGATCCGGGAGATTGAAATGTCAACGGATGCAGAGCAGAGGGCCCCACAATCGCGCCGAACACGGAAAAAAGATCGAAACAATAATAAAAAAGATATAAACGAAAAACTTAAAAATAGCTT